>NC_089312.1:3162800-3217800 GCF_036669915.1 Pocillopora verrucosa
TTATACATTTACAACCCTTAAGACATAATTAATATGCCTTTTCTTGCAGGATATCTTACAAAAATGTGAACAAAACTGTTCACTCCACATTCACAATTGAATCAAACTGATCAAAGTTGATTTATGTTTTAACAGCTTAAGTGGGTCTGGTATAACCTAATGTGAGTCAGTAACATTTCATAACAAAAAAAAACTTTTTCTGGGAGAGAGATTGAAGGTTCTTCAAGTTTTAAAAGAAATTTTACAAATTGATCAATCCTTTAAACATCATGCTACTGAATAATTATGTACAGTTCATGTTACTGTAGTAATTACAAGCTTTTTAAAAATTACTCAACTGAAAATGTAATTTTCCTTTTGTCCTTACCCTGAAACTTTCTTTTCTTACTAGTGCTGGATGCCCCAGAAGTTCCAGGTTCTCCAAAAGGATCACGTTTACGTTTTTTGGCAGCTGAGCCACTTTTCTCCTCTTGCTTATCTACAACGGAACCAGAAACTTTTATGTAAGTAAGAGAGATGAAAAGGTAATAGGGTAAAAATGTGATATTTCACTCTGTGCTTGCATTTCCTCTTGCTAACTAGTTTTTCCAAAGAACTAAAGTTTAAGATTTTTAACCTGCAGAACAGGCACAATTTGTTGCGTTTTTCAAGCAAATGGAGATACATGTAAGTAATAGGTAAGTGCAGGTCATGCACAGGGTAGGAGTGCAAATAATATTACTCCTCCCCATGAATTTGTGCTTGCCTCATACTCGCCTTATGGTTGCCTTAATTTACTGAAAAAGGCAAAAGAATTTCCTCCCTTTTTCTTTCATGGCTCTAGCCAATATTGGGAGTGGTATTCTACCCTAGGGGGGGGCCAGGCTGGCTGCAGTGGCAGCCTATGAGTACCCCAGAGGCTGAACAGTTAACCCTTTTACTCTCAAGATATCATTAGTAATTCTCCTCAGTTACTGCCATACAATTCGTATGATTTTAGTTCTGAGAATTTGTTATTGGATCAATTAATAATCCCCAATTGATATTTCTCTTTATTCTCATCACTTGTTTGCTTGATATATTGTATGGATGTTGTGAGTAGAAATTCTGTCTTGGTCTTTCATGGGAGTTGAAGGGTGATCTGGATAAAATTGAAACACTACAGTTAACTGTAGCACAGTTAAGTGGTGACCTAAGTCATTTGTATTATCAGTCAGCATGGTAACTATAAATATAATTATAATTTGTTATAATGTTGATTTTTGTTTTATACTTTAAAGTCCAAACTTATTATTTATAAAGCTATTAACATCTCAGAGTTCATAGTACAAACTTTCACAATTAAAAGAAACATGCCTGTTTCAGATTGATGTACCATTACTATAGCTACCCAATTGATTCTGAAATAAATATGTTCAAATATTAACAGTGCTATTGAAGTGAAGAGGGCCTCTAAGCACTATACTGTTCAAGAATAATTCATGAATGCAGCCCAGCCCCTAACCTATCCATGGGTTTCAAATGGCTCTGTGTAGAAAGCTCAGGGGGTGGGAAGCGTTATATATAATTAGTAATATTTATTGTAACCATAAAAACAGGCATTCTACTAACCATAAAGGGGTAAGTTTCTGAAGAAACTGTGGTTCTGCGTCGGTGGGAGAGTATAGCAGGTAATTTAGTGTTAACAACTGGGTTGAAAACGTAAATTGGCCATCGTAAAGGGTAAAAAAGCTGACGTTTCGAGCGTTAGCCCTTCGTCAGAGCGATTAAATCAAAGTGCTCCGTGTGGATTTCCGCCTGGGTAGTTTTGGTCACGTGCTAGGCAACGTACAATCGAGAACAAGATAGAATTTCATTTCAGCCCTGTTTATAGATTTTGTGGTGTATAACTTTCGCATTTTTGTACGCAATATTTATTTTGAATCTTCAAATTTTCTTGAAACTTAAAAGAAAATTGTTCTTTAAAAGTTCACAGAAAATCGGTAGCCAAAATTATTTGTTTAGTTGTTATTTGATTTTCGTGTTAACCTGTAATTTCGTCAGTCGCCGGCACCTTTTGTTGCTTCACACACAAAAAAAACTCACGATACGAAATGTAGTGATCGATTTGTCCCCAATCTCATGCCGTAACAGAAAAAGCTTTTGAACACCTGTAAACTCCGAGCGCTTCGGAGTAAGTGATAATTTTAATGAATCTTCGGATTGTTTTCAAGTTCAAGGACTGTAAATTACAATTTTATGAAAAACGAAGGTTGTTCTCTTATTTCATTGTGAATCCTCGCACGCCTGCCAGTCGCTGGCGCCGCTTATTGAAACTAAAACGAATAAATATAAACTCTTTTAAGATTATCACCGGCTTCTTTTTCACCCCACCACTATTCGTAGCAACAAAGGTCGCCATTTCGTTTGTTTACTGTTACATGACATACCATTTCAGATGCAGATAACAACCGCTGACCAACTCGTTTTCTTTGTTTTGCCGTGAGTTAACATTGTTTTGCCGTAAGTTAATTTAGTTTTGCCGTGAGTTAATTTTGTTTTGCCGTGAGTAAAGTTTGTTTTGCCGTGACTTTTTGTTAAGCCGTGACAGTTGTGGGCCACCGCATAGAACAGACATTTTTTCTTACAGCTCCGCTGTCGAGTTCATCGAACGATTACAGTAGATTAGTAACCTGGCAAATGCCGTTGTCTCGCGCAGTTTTGCTTATTATGCACGATCCTTCGAAGTTATTCGGTATTCTTTCGGTTTACTCAATCTCCTTTCAAACTCAACATTAAGATAAAGGTTTGTTAATGCAAGAAGATTTCATTTTCAATGTGATTTACAAAATATGGTAAAATACTTTTCCAATAAATCGAAGTGCTCGTGTGTGCTTAAATCGTGGTGATATAAATAAGTGCTGATAAACCTCAAAGCACTTGGTTACATTTTGCTCTGCAGTTTTTTAATTCCCCGTGTTTTCAATACATTTCTAGAAATAAGAGATTAACTTCTGGAAAATTTCTATCTGTCTGAATTTTACTTCTTTGACTAGAAATGATGAAAAAAGGGGGGGGGGGTCGACTTATACACGAATAAATACGGTACATCCCTACTTATTTAGGATAGTCGGAGACAAATCAGGAAAACTACAACCATTTCTTTTCCCCAGCATGTTCCAGATTTTTATCAGTATTCATTTAGGGTGTATCAAAGCTTCCGTTTTTCTTTCAAGGATATTAGTGACGTATAGATGCCAGTTTTCACTTCAAACAGCTCCTAAATTGCTTTGTTAGAGTCACACAATTTTCAACATTCAATTGATAGAATCTGGGGCTCATGTCTTTGCATTTTTCCTGATATACTGGCACAGTCTGGGATAGTTAAATCCTTTATCACCTGGTAATGATTTTTTCCAACTACTGATAGCCAGCATTTTACTATGATATCAATATTGGTAAACAAAAAAGTACAATAAATAAGAAACATACAACTTCCTTCCTGCAGATCCTTCAGAATTTCACTGATCAGTGATCCTTTATTGTAACCTCCTTTTTTACATCCTTTGTGATGAACAGCAACGAGTGCCAGTCCCTCAGAGGTCAATACTGGTGAACCAGAGGAACCTCTCTCTGTATCGGCTTTGTAGAACACAAAGGGTTTCTTCACCTTTGAAATTTTTTCTTGAGAGAATTGCTTTTGTCTTCCTTTTGGATGCTGAATTATCATGACGTTCTCCCCCTTTTTCAATTCCGGCTCTGGTTCCATAAGTATGGGTTCAATGGGTAGGCTCAAACGATCAATATCTGCCTTGCTCACACCAACAAATGTATAGTCAAGTTCCTGACAACAACAAAATTCATCATAAGCACAATGTGAAATGCCTTAAATGCTGACTATGGTAACTCCACAAGCTGATAACAAAGCATGTCAGTAGCCATAAAATCTCAGAGAAATGGCTACGCCTCTTTGCAAAGTGGTGGAGCAAACAAGAAACTTATCCAGAGGGTATAGGGTCAACTTCTGGGCCGGGTTGTTCAAAGCTGAGGTTAAGATAACCCAGGATTAGTGCAAAATTTGATGTCAGATCTAAAAGCTTTCAAAGAAAATCCAGCATAATTTGTTTTTCCTGCAATGTTGTGATTGGATGCTCCAATAAGAATAGAGAATATTATCCCAAACGGGCTTTTGAACAAAAGAAAGAAGGAAACCCCAATTAAAATTTAGCCTTGGGTTAGTGCTAAGCAGCGGTTGAAAAACTGGGTCCTGAAGGAAACATTTTTCAAATATTTTTTCACAGAAATGATTTTACTATCTATAAAACCACCAGTTTCACATTGTGGCACAATTGAAATGTGTCAAATGGAAGTGTCCAAGAAACCCACAAGTGACGAAGGCTGAGAGCAAACAATCAACCACCAAAATTAATGTTTATTCAAGGCTCTCTCCAATTAGCCGTGGGAACCAAGCCTAGCAAACTTGATCGATCCAAGTTGGAGATGAAACTGTGAAATCAATTGGAAAGCCAAAATCCAAACTTACCGCAGTATATCATCAGTTTACACTCTCCTTGATCCAACTCACTGGATGAAATCACCTGTATCACTCTAAATTTGCATTTTATTTTCCTACTAGTGAACCTTTACCATGTTTTAAACTACCAAATTCGCCTATGAAAGGCAATCTTCAAGACGTTGCATCCTGGAATATTCCCTCTGAACCGACAGAATTTTGAAAACCCTCGAATGCAATTTGCATTGAATCACATGCACGTACTGCACTAACCTCTTTAGTACGAAACTTTATTTCCGGTTTTAATTTAATCTTCTCTCCTTCTCCTAATTGGTTATAACCGAATGTGACGAGAGCTTTTTCAGCATGGCTTTTTAGGGGAAGCACGTGGTTATTAGTAACCACCCCATAAATTCCAGTGCAAGATCCCTCACTTGGCGTATCAAGCTTGGATAGGAAACCGGTACCTCGCCTGAAATTTGGGAAGAGTCGAGATAAGTTAATATGCATAACTTAAACTCTTGAGAATAAAAAAAGGTACCGAAAATTCAACTAAGGAAACGAAATTCATAACAATGGAACGGAAGCTTACCTTTTAATTTTGCCGTATTTCGGGTCTTTGATAACAGTCTCGATGAGACACACCGCGTTGATTTTATCCGTGAGAAGTTTGGTGTCCTGAAGGCCATTACCTTCACTTAAAATTACTTCATTTCGCTCTGTGGCGGCCATACTAGTAGCATAATATAGGACGCCACTCCACCGGGTAACCAATCAGAGAGCCGGATATCGCACACGTGACCACAAAGAATAAAGAATAAGACTTCACAACAAAGAACAATAGATTGACGGCAAATTTACAAAGTGGAAATATAGATCTGTTGTTTTCAATTCCCAGGGGACTGATATCATCATTATATTTAATGATGAGGTTAAGTATATATATATGAGGGATTTTGTCATCTATGTGGGAGTCAAGACGCATGCGCAGAAAATGTAGATATTCTTTAAAACGTCTAATTCGTCAAACACCGCACATTTTTCAATTGAAGGAAACGTTTTTAAGTCGTAAGAGAATTTTTCAATCCTAAAGCGCAATAGAAAGCCTTAAAGCGTAGTAAAAAAACTTGTAATCCGTTTGAGAGTTTTTTTCCATTTAAGCGCATGAACAATAAAAACTCCCACAAAAAATAAACTTTCAACATGTTTATTACGAAAAGTTTATTATTACCAAAAAAGTTTATTATTACCAAAAAAGTTTATTATTACCAAAAAAGTTTATTATTACAAGAAGTTTATTACAAAAAGCAAGGGCGAAAGAAAAAACCTAAGCGAAATTTACAAAAAGCGAGGAAAAAACCAAGGGCGAAATTCGACTACGAAATGGATCTTACCTTCAGGCACTTGATTAAGACAAGTTGGCATCGAACAAACCTTTATTTAGAGATAAGCTAAGTTGTGTTCTTTGCTTCTGAAAGAGACAATTGTTTAAACAGTTTTAAGAAAACGTTCATGTCTTTCTCTGATTCGGAACGGATTTTCGCCCTTTTTTCCAGATCTCATAAGAAACTCCTTTCCAAGGAACACGTGGAACACATACAACGCGGACGATAAGAATACTTGTTTATTTACTCATCCACCACTCCACAGCTTCCATACAACATTTCTCTATAGATTCTTGAAACTCTTTTTCCAATTTGTCTTGTTTCTCTTTCAGTGCTTCTAATATTTTTTCCAAATTGGATTTTTTATGTAATTGTTCCTCTTCGAGTAATCCTTTGATAGATTTTAAAGATTCCAGTTCTAAGGTTGTTTCCAACTGTGTCACTTTACGAGTGAATGTCTGTAGACTCTCTTGTATATTTGGAGCCTTGGAAGTTTGTTGTTGTTGTTTCAAGTGTTCCAAGACTAGGGAGTCTACTTCCTTAAACAGTTTTCCTTGCGTCTATTTAATGTTAGCAATTTTTTCATGCATTTGTTCAGCCACGGAGGTGCATGGAAGATTCATGATGAGTGATGAAAGAGAGTGAATGAGTCAAGTTATATAGGTATTTGTTTGAAACTAGTTTGACAAGTTTGATAATGTCAGTTTGATTGCCCAAACGTGCCCAATTCCCCAGAGTAGAAAAGCTATGGTGTTCTTGATACTTGCCCAAACTTGTTTGACGAGTCATGATGTCACTATAAAACAAAAAAAAATTTTCACTTGCCCACACTTGCCCTTATCCATAGAGTAAAAACTAGTTTGACCGGTAATAACGTCATTTTACAATATAAAAGAAAGAAAATCAAACGAAACATCATCACTCATCATTGCAGAGGCACACGTAAAAGCTGTTATGAAGAAAAGAAAGAGAATGAAACCTGACCCCATCAATCGTAAAGATGACTTGGTTACTCCAACAAAAGTAGTGAAGATTCAAGAAGAAGTAATGGAAGAAGGCGAAGTGCGAGACATTTTGGAAGAAATGGGTTTTGAAGTCCCTGCCCCTCGCCAAGATGTTTCTTTCATCCTAAAAAAGAGTTAGAAAAAAAGACTTCCCAAGCCGGGTTTAATTACAGGCGATGTCCCCTGAAAGAATGCCACGTCTTTATCGGTGAAGATCGTTTGAAATATTATTACGCTTGTGCCCACGATTCAGAGAAGCTGTTCGCTGTGTACTATGTTTTGCTAAGAAAGAATTTGCTGAAATGTCGATGTCAACAACCCATGCAACTCTGCCTGTCTTACAGTGACATGAATGCGAAACGTCTGTACTTCCGTTGTCAGAGAAATCGCTGCAAAATATTTCAATGGACAGATGAAATGCCTACCGGTCGCAATCAAGAATTATGGAATCCCAATTTTATGGATTTCAATGATCCCTTGTGTGTTCATACTCAATTCCAAACGACCCAAGACTCCATCAAGATTGAATTTCCACCTGAAGTATGGGGCATGAAATACAGAGCAGAAGATCGTGAAGATTTGTTGCCTATCGTGTACATGATGCGCCATTTGAGACACAGTTGCAGTTTTCATCATTACAAGACGCGTACCTTTGATAATGTCTGAACCGTTACCTATGGAAAATTTACAGCAAGAAGAAACAGTAACTCCGGACGTAAAGACGGATGTGGTAGAAAGATTTGAAAAGAAACTTAGAAAGACAAAGACAAAGACAAAGTCCAGAAAAAACAAGTTTCGAATGTTCAAAATCGAAAACTTTCTGAAAAAGAAACAGCGAGGAATTTGTTTAAATAAGGGAGCATCTTTGTTTAGTTTAAATGGTTAAGAGTATATGAAAGTCATATATTTGAACTGCGGATAAAGACGTGAATGAAAGTGATCCTCGCAGTAATGTGCACTACTTAGGCAGTAGTGAAAATAAGGCCTGAAAAAAAATTCAGGCCTGTACGGGATTTGAACCCATGACCTCTGCGATACCGGTGCAGCGCTCTACCAACTGAGCTAACAAGCCAACTGGGAGCTGGTCATGAAGTTGGTTCTAAATAAACCCGTGAAGTGATGAATAAATGGTTAAGAATATATGAAAGTCATATATTTGAACTGCGGATAAAGACGTGAATGAAAGTGATCCTCGCAGTAATGTGCACTACCTAGGCAGTAGTCTTTGTTGTCAAAGATGAAGTGGGCCAAGACTCCTTTAGTAAAATTGTTGGATAAAAAGAAACTAGATAGGATGTAATATAATGACATGATTGTTGTGAATAAAGTTCAGTTGTGATTTGACATCATGAGTTGCGTTTCTTGTGTTGCGAGCTTTGTCAGCGAAGCCATAGATAGATTATGTTGGAACATTGTGTCACAAATATGCAGAGACATTTATCAAAAGTATTTTGCCCCAGAAGATTGGATAGTGTTTGAAGAGGAAGACATATATCCACCTGCGAAAGTGTTTGCCGAAACGGTCACGAGTCCCTTTCGTTTCATTGTCTTTATACTATGGTTGCATGATACTTACCCGGAAGATGCTTGGATTCATTTTAAACACATTAAGGCTATATATGCAGAATGTTGTATTTCTATCTTCTCATTAATACGCCTATTGTTGAACCTATGTCATGGCACCCAGCACCAAGAGTAAAAAAAGAATAAACGTGACAAAGAAAGATAATTACTTGAAGCTTATGGAGATCCTACAAAACCGGGAAGTTTGGGAGGTGCGTCGCGTTTTGCTCGTATACATCGTCTGAAACCTGCCGAAGCTCAAAAGATTCTTGAAAAAGATTTGGCTTACACACTCCATCGACCGAGACGACGCGGATGATTTCCTAAAACGGGAATAGCCGTCACCGAGGCTTCTAAAATAATCTTGAAACGCGCCGAAGGAAGAACATCACAAAGGTTGGAAACAGATGATGGAAAAGAATCTTACAATCACACATTTCAAAAGTTGATGAAAGATAAAGACATTCATCATTTTTCTACGACCGGTGATACAAAAGCCAGCGTGGTAGAACGATTTGATCGCACTTTGAAAAGTAGAATGTATCGTAGAATGTATTTCACGAGTGCCAATAGTGCCAAGTACTTGAGTATCTTACAAGCATTGGTCAAAGGATACAACGAATCCTTTCATCGAAGTATAGGAATGAAAGCCTCAGAAGTGACTTTGGAAAGTGCCAGTGACGTGTGAGATACATTGTACGGAAAAAAATTAATACAACAACGCAAATTGAAACCCCGATTTCGAGTCAACGATAGAGTTCGATTAAACGAAAACTCCAGGATGTTTAAAAAAGGGTAATTACCAGGTTGGACTGAAGAGTTGTTTATTGTGTCAAATGTGGTACCTGGAGTGGTCTACACCTATAAAGTCAAAGAAATGAACGATACACCCGTGCGAGGTACTTTTTACGAACAAGACTTGCAAAAAGTACAAATATCCGACGACGCTTTGTATCGTATAGAAAAAGTCTTTAAGCGCCAAGGCAATAAAGTTCTTGTCAGTTGGAAAGGTTTCCCTCCGAAATATAATTCTTGGTTGAACAAGAAAGACATTCAGAAGCTATGATAGATTTCTACGCACACTTGGAGAGCGATGCGTGCGTGCAAGAGTTTCCGCACAATTCACAGTACAGCTTTAAGGATCGTTTACCTTATCCCATCTCCATGAAAGAAGGAGGATGGAGAATGGGATTGGCTAATGTGAGTTACGCTCTAAGCCGTCCGAGAAGATTTTCCTACGATAAGTTTGGAGAAGAGGGAAAACATATCTTCTGGGGAGACGTTAGTATGAAAATCACCTATAACGATTACAGCGATTTTCAAAAATTAATCCTATCCAATTCCATATACCTGACTTGGACTCGACTCGTGGAAATGGGACGCACTTTCCAAAGTGGAGTGGAATTCATTAAATTCCTGGTAGATTATTACGGGGGATTTATATTCGAGAGCAAAAGACACAGCGTGGATTTCATGATTAAAAAATACGACAAAAGAACTGATGACCCTCACGAGTTAGATTTCGATAAGGTCTTACTCGAAGGAAGAGGATACATTACATTCAAGTGGGAAGGAGACGATTTGATCATCGCTAACATTCATACATGGCGAGAAGACAAGAATGTATTTGGAAATGCAATAAATGTACGACCTAGTATTCGATTCGGTATAGAATTGGCCTTGGCCATGGACTGAATTCGATACGATGCTTTGAATGATGAATACTTACTTTAACACAACAATTTACAAATGATGTCTCTGGAAAAGCCGGTAGAGAGACCTCTGGATTACCAAGGAAAGTATGGGAAGGTGGACGTTGACCTTCTATATCTCAGCGTATTTGCCGATTGGAAATTTACCAATCTGAATTTCTTGTTCGAGAACATCGTGGGATGGAATATTCTTCACATACACAGTTTTGAAAGAAAGTTGCGCGTCGAATCGAATGTGGCTGCTGGCACATTTTTGGGAAATCAAATCACAAATGTCTTGCGAGAAATACAATATGTACCCTCGCACATCCAATATATTCCAGTGCGTCAACAATTTTCGACATAGTCGAAGTGGATCTTCGCAAGGAAAACGGTTAACATGCTACCTTTGAAACGGGTAAAACCACCGTGACTCTTCATTTCAAGCAATATGGCCACTAGCGGAATCGTGGTGACATTACCCAGCAGTAGTAGCAAATCGGAATTTCCCAACAATAAACAATAAACTTCCAGTTGCAAGATTCGTCTACTTTACCCATTGGAATGGAATGGACAATGGGAATTGGGATTGAGTAGCATCACTCTACCCGACACATACCTGGAAATGAGTATATTGAAAGATATGAACACGTTTGAACTAAAAACTGTCAGAAATTACATTGGAATCAATGTGGAAGTACCTAAAAACAATACAACTATTTTGACTGTCACTTGCGCGATCAAACTATTGAGAGGCGCGTTTCCTGGAATAAAAAATTTCATGTTGCATGTGAAGTACGATGATATCAAACATTCAAATGTCATCACGGATGGAATTAGCTTTATGAATGTGGTGATAAACAAGTACGAAGAACTTGTCATGCAACGAAGAACGAATTATGATGAAGGTCCAGGAAATAATACCGGACTCAAAGAAAGTCAGACTACGTTAAATACTGACAAGAAGACCAAGGAAATTTTTTACTTGAAATGGGAAGGAGAAGAGTTGGTCATAGACAACAAAAACTCTCCAAATTACGAGAAACCAGAACATCCTTACATGTTCATGAGTTGGAATAAAGATTTGGCTTTGAAAATGGGATGGATTACACCATGGCCAGAGAAGAAATCGTACAGACTTGGATCAAATCTCATACCGGAAAGCTATGCAGACTATGGATGTGCCTCTGTAGCTCACGATCTGATGTTCAGACCCATGCAAACCGACAAACCTAACAGTTTCGTCATGTCTACCCCTCAGTATTATTTTCACCTCGACAAAAATGAAGAACAAGGGTATCTCAGTGCGGAATGCAATTGGAGATTCAAAAGTATCAACAAAGCCTCTGATCACATGATGGGAAAGACTGCACAGAGTTTTTTCGTGTACTCGGACATGATGAGTGGCATTGTAGGAAATCAAGTCACCGATCTCTTGCGAGAGGTTAAATACCAACGCACGGAAGCAGGAATGAATTATTTCGAACCGTCACACATTCAGTACTTACCAGTGCGAGGCAACATCATTGATACTATCACAGTAGAAGTGTCCGATCATAAAGGGGAATTGGTTAAATTCGGAGGAGACTCCATAGTGACATTATATTTCAAACGGCAATCATGAGAGGAGGTTCTTTAAAGAGATTCAAACCCGAAGTTGGAGGACAAAAAGGAGAAGGAATAAAAGATGTCTTGAGAGACATTTTGAGTGATACGTGGAAAGAAGGTGTCGCAGGCTTTAAAAAGAAAGCACCTCTTCGCAAGAGACCATACAACACGATCAGTGGTTTTCAACAAGGATTAGAGAGAGGTATCAAGAGAGGAGTGACAAACGAAGTGAAACGTCAAGCAACCAAACGACTGAAAGGATTTTTTGATTGAGAATGAATCGTATGGGACCCGTGTATTCTAGAAAGGTGTCAAGCGTGCGTTCAAGACAAGCTGTAGGTGTGGGTCGGCAAAAAGGAGGGGCCATATTTTCTACCGTGAAACGTCGACGCCGGTGTCTGAGCAAGGAAAAAAAGGGGGGACGAATCTTTCAAGAATCACCATTTGTGCCTGGATTCAAACCTGAAACTGTCAAGTGCTTGACGAAACGCACCACAAGAAGAAGAAAGAAGAAATTATAATGTCCACGGAAGTCAATCCCGCGTACAGGAGTTCGCTACCCATGGTCGATGCAAAATTAGACCTTTTCAAAATGTCGCCGACGGACATCAGTACCTCTTCCTACCGTATGGCACCCATTCAACCGTTCACTACTGGCACGACACCCATTGACTTCCAAGTGGATGCCCAAGGGGATTTTGAGGATTTGAATCGAAGTTATTTCGATTTGGAATTACAACTGGGTTCGACTGATAATAATAACTTGGCTAGGACTGCCGATGACACAGACACCATGATTGCAACCGTGAACAATTTTGCTCATTTCGTCTTCAAACAAATCAATACGAGATTGAATGGAACTCTGATCAGCGAACAAACAGGCACCTACCATTACAAAGCGTGTATGGAAACTCTATTAAACAACAACAGAAAAGACGGTGAAACGATCTTAGTTCCTCAAGGATGGTATAACCACATCGATGTGGTAAGCCAATACAAAGTTGCGAACATCAAAAATGATGATGCTCAGCATGCAGCCCTATCTCAGCAACACAAAGATATTTTGAAAGCAAAGAAAGATGCCCTAGTTCCTCTTGTGGCACAAAGAAGGCATACGCTGAGGATGAAACCTCATTTGGAACCCTTTATGATGGGAAAACTTTTAGTGCCTGGAGTAAAATTCAGTATTCAGTTTTATATGAATCGAATGCACCAGAACTAATCTTCGATGCTGTGACTATCCAAGGAAAAATCAGGGAAATCAAGATGAAAATGTACCTGTGCGTGGTACGGTTAAATGACACCATCTTTAGAAGTCTGATGAGTAAAATGACCACCCATAAACAAATTGTCAAGTATCCCACAGTCAGGTCCGAAATCGCCACGCGATCGTTCAGACAAGGAGAAAGGATACTGGAAATACAAAATCCCTTCCAATCCAGGATACACAATTTCATCATGGCGCACTGGTGAACACAGCTGCTTTCAGTAGTGCCTACGATCGAGATCCGTTTTTTTTTGAAAAATCCAGAGTGACCAGCTTCAAGCAATTTATCAGAGGAGATGAATATCCTTATGAATCTATGGACCTCAACTACAACGACGGACAAAAAGGTTGGACAGGACATCACAGATTTCTACAAGCTTCTGGCTGCATGACCAAAGGAGAACCTATTATGGTCTTGTCCGAAGATTGGGGGCAATATTTCGTAGACGCTCATGTCAAAAATGGCAATTTTACTCTGTTTGCCATCGACAACGTTGCCAGCGGATGTGTGGATTGTCTCTACTTAAACCCCAAGTAATCAAGTGATATCGTATACAAGATTTTCGTGGGCACAGGAGGTCTACCTGCAGATACCACAGTCCTTTTTTTTGCTGAATTTGAAAACCTGATAGAAGTGGATTCTAACCAAGCCGTGTTGTACGACATTGTACGTGGACGCACACCTGGCGACGCTTGAAGATGGAAAACATAATCTTAAATTATGTGCAGTAAGATTTTTCAGCGCGTCACGATCCTAGACTCGAACCGCAATTTTACGGAAATGCACCCTGCGATAAGTTACCTAGACATCCTTAGAAAGGCAGATCTGTGGGATACACTGTAAACACAGATCCGCATGATCGACCTAGAAGACATTGGATAGCACTTTGGACAACCCCGGAAAACGTATGTGAAATTTTTTATAGATATGCGTTACCGTTACAAGTGTATGAAACCACTCAGCCGTTGATCAATTGGATCAACACACTTTGGAAGTACGTCGTGCGATCGTCCAAGAGTTTACAGTCTCTTTACAGTCAGAGTTGCGGAGATCATGCCTTGATGTATTTGAGACACAGAGCTAGAGAAGAAGACATGAGAAAATTTTTGAAACTGTTTTCTAGAAATGATTACGTAGCCAACGATCATAAAGTAGGTCAAATGTTAAAAAGGCTGATAGAAAAAGATCTTTCACAAGAAGAATCGTGTATGACCTCAGGCAGACTCGCATCAAACTTGTAAACGTATTTTTGGTTGATATGTATTTGTCCGAAGGCTATAGGTTCAAATCCTATCCCAGTCAAACTTCTTTTACGAGTTGAGTTTTGTACCGCGCATGCGCATTTTTTTTTTTTTTGTTTCTTTTTGTATCAAAATCTCAGTATAGGATAATTGCTGAACACGTACAGCGTAACATTTACTTCCCTAAGGCTGTCAAGTTTTCTTTTCAAAAACGGAATAAATAAAAAATGATTTTAAAAAATAAGACAAAATAAATAAATAAATAAATAAATGAATGAAAATAAACACATAAAATTTGCCGTAACCAGGATTTGAACCTGGGTTACTGCGGCCACAACGCAGTGTCCTAACTACTAGACGATCAGGGCAACGGTTAATTGAAAGGCGAAAATTAAACATATTTATTTGATTCTTTGTTTAACATCTTTTGTCTCTATAAAAACCACCGTCATGAGTAGCTTTGTATCAAAATCATGGAACGCGCGGTACTGTTGAAGTTTAAATCTCCGTCCAGTATTTTAATCGTAGGACCTTAAGGTTGCGGCAAAACTTGTTTTACCGAATCTTTGTTAGTACATTATTTATCCGATTTGTTTGTGCAGCCACCTACCGCTACAGTGTATTGTTATGGAGCATGGCAAGAGAAATTTGATCGTATGAAACACACGGGTATAAAATTTCACTAAGGAGTCCCCGATGTATCACATCTACAAAAATGGTTTACAGCAAAAGGAGGTATTTTATTTTTGGATAATTTAATGGCCGAAGGTGGTAATGACAAAGAAGTCATGGATTTTTTTACCAAACATTCTCATCACCGAAACATTGCGATTCTTTATCTCTGTCAAGATATGTTTCCACCTGGTAAATACACCAGGACCATTTCTCGTAATTCGCTTTACATTGTGGCTTTCAGGAATCCTCGCGATCAACTGAGTATGCGTAATATCTTATTACAAGCGTATCCTAAAACATGGGAATAGGTGATGGAAGTCTATCGAAAAGAAACCAAGCGACTGTTTGGATATTTGACGGTGGATTTTCATCCGGCCAGTCATGATAGGTTTCGCATTGTGAGCTGCTTATTAAATCATAAAGGCTGTATGCGATGTTTCATTTTACCTTCGCATAAACACCTATAAAGGTCACTCGCTATAAAAAAGAAAAAGAGGAGGGCGACGTATTGCGCAGAGAGGTGGATTTGCTCCGACGGTAGCAGCTGTACCGGGTATAAAAGCTTTGGTGACTTTGGCCATAATCAAAAAGCTCGGAAAGAAGGCAGCTGTTGCCTTAGGTCACTACGTTTTGAAAAAAGGAGTGAAGAAGTTATGGTCAAAGAAGCCAAAGAAGGGGAAGAAGTGAGTGAAACATGAAACGACTTTTGAGACACAGAGCTTTCCTGCTCTCTATACTACAAGAGAGAAATCGGGTCGTGTTTAGAGAGGTCATCCCAAAAACATTCCCACATTTCCACCACGGTGAAACCCATCGAGCGTAACAAAGCGGTTTTGGCACAGGTCGCGTCATAGACTTCTTCCATGGAACGATCTAGATGCACTCTAGGAATTAATCTGCAGATGGGATGGCAGCGAGGACAACCATGCCATACACAGCCATGAAATTCGTACACGGTCTGGGTCACAGGGTGGAAATCATCCACGTAACACACGCGCGTGGGTGTCACGATCGCGTGTTCTCCGCGATTCCCTGCATGCGTCACGCGATCTTCCGTTCTGGCGGTTAAACCAGTGTCGCCTTCTTCTTCTCGAAGTGTATGTTCAACCCATTTCAACCATTTCAGAGCTTTCAACGATTGATTATTACGAGCACCATGCCATCCACCCGCTGGTTCCACAGCAATACAATCAGCACTCAGATGATGTCTTCGCCAATACAAATTACAGGCACTTGCAATCATGATACATTGTTCCATAGGATCAAATTGCACCTCTTGAGAAAATTCTTCTCGAAATTTTTGACAACCCGCTTTCAATAATTTGACGTCAGAAATGCAGTACTCTTCCATTCCTTGGCGTAGATTGTATTCCACATTACGTCGCATAAAGTCTTGATACCAATTTAGAAATTCTTGGCGTTTGTCATGATTCATACCGTCAGGATCGTAAGTATCGCTGGGTGGGATCGGTCCGACATAAGATTGGTTTTCGGGTGTGTTAAACAGATGTGGAAATAATCCTTTTTTGAGTTCTACCAACTCAAAAGCTTTAGGAAATGAAAATGATAGAAAGCAAAGAGAGTCCTTGAAGGTGATAGGGCCAGAAGTGACGGATAGGACTTTGATGCCAACACAGACTTGATTTTCCACCAGACGATGTTGATTGTACAGTTCTTGTAGGATAAAGATACCGTCATAACCTTTCAGGTTGTGAAACAGGACAATGACAGGTCGTTCGAATTCGTCTTCATTGATAGCCGATTGATCTAGAAATTCTAGAAGTCTTGAGAACAATGTTCGCTGTAAAATGCGTGTGTATGGTCCTCCTGATTGGTTTCGCAACATACCATAATAAGTCGATGTTCACCGTCGACTGATTGCATCGCTTCGTAATCAGTATAGACAAAGATGGGTGGATCTTTGAAATCTATTTCATCAGGGTCCATTGCTAACATAGGGATGCCTTGAAGCTGTAATCGTTTGATGCGAGCATTTCGTTCTTCTTTAGAGCGTCGAGGTCGTTCCTCTTCTTCGGCAGGTTGAATGAAATATTTGTGGGTTCTGATATCTACGTCTTCCTGGCATATGAGACATTGGGTGACACCGCATTTGTGTTTTTTTCCTCCTTTGCTTTTCTTCTTCTGGGGGTGTTCGATGATTTTGCAGCATTTGGTGAAAATGTCACACAATGCCACGGTCCGAAACTCGAGTTCAAAGGGCGGTGATTCGATACGTCTCACAGCCTTCAACAATTCCTCGTCACTCATCTCATTAACCATTCAATGTTTTTTGTGGAAATCAAAGGTGAATACTCAGAGGGAATAGAGGGTTTCTTTTGAATTAGTTGGGCAAGTTTGAGCAAGGGAGGGCATGTATGGGCAAGATTGCGAAAATGTTTTCACTTGGAAAAATGGTTGCGAGGGGTTTACATACACACGGATAAACGCACCCACCCTCACTCAAATATTTAATCAACAATCGTATTATGCACAACAAAATATCTAGCAAAGAGTCCGAACGTGACCGACGCTTCATACAGCTTTCTTGCTCGTTTTGTTATCAAAATAAAACTTACATTTGAATAGCATGGACCTTTTCTTTAATTGAGTAAAAGAGGCAATATTGTTACCTTTGAATAGCACGGACCTTTGATTGAGCAGAGTCCGAACGTGACCGACGCTTCATACAGCTTTTTTGCTTGTTTCTTTATCAAAATAAAACTTACCTTTGAATAGCGTGGACCTTTTCTTTCATTGAGTAAAAGCCGAGGCAATATTGTTACCTTTGAATAGGATGGACCTTTCATTAAGCATAGTCTGAACGTGACTAACACTTCATACAGCGTTTTTGTTCGTTTCTTTATTAAAATAAAACTTACCTTTGAATAGCATGGACTCTTTCTTTAATTGAGCAAAAGAGGCTGTATCGATTAAGCAAAGAGTTGTTCGTTCCTTCCTCCATTACAACTTGTTGCTATGTTGAAGAAAAGAATTGTGAAAATGGATGGTGCCAGTGAATTTTCAGATGGCAAGTATCTTATAGTGTGTTTCGTTTCAAAGTAAGTAAAAAAGCACCAAAAAACAAGTTTTGTTGCTACAATTTCAAAAGTTTGTATACTGTAATACGCTGTTCGTTTCTTGATTAACTTACTTTGAATAGCATGGACTCTTTCTTTAATTAAGCAATCTTTCTTTAATTGAGCGAAAGAGGCTGTATCGATAAAGCAGAGTTGTTCGGTCCTTCATTGTAAAGTGTATTCAAAGAAACTTACCTTTGAATAGCATGAACCTTTATTTTTTAATTGAGCAAAAGAGGCTGTATTGATTAAGCAACGTTGTTCTTTCCTTCATTGTAAAGTGTATTCAAAGCAACTTATCTTTTAATAGCATGGACCGTTGATTAGGCGAAGAGCCCGAACGTGACCGACGCTCAAGCAGAAAAGACCCTTTGGGACCAAACAGACGCTTACACACATACACATTCACCCATCCACACCTTGTGATATTCACAAAACGTTCAAGAAATAGGCCTTTAGGACCAAACAGACGCTTACACAAACAGTGTGATATTCCCAAAGCTCAAGAAAAAAGCCCTTTGGGACTGTGACCGAACGTAAAAGAACGTTTCGTGGACGAAGAATTCAATCACATTTCGTTGATGTTGCAACGTCCTTCGCTGACTTTTTGGAAATACTGATACATAAAGTTTTTTTGCAAAATGATAATGATAATCGTCATTTACTGAAGTATGGAAAGACCCAAGTCTCACTTTATTTCTTTCAGGAACCGAAGATCGAGCCTGCATTGCCTGTGATGAGGAAACGCCCTGCTGCCAGCTGGTGATCAACACCTCCCGTTTGATGGACTGGTATTAGTCGCAGCAGCAAAGACGCCTACGGCCTTCTTGTCCATTCTGCAGAACAGAACCTCCGTTGACAGTCTTAGAAGCCTTAGCCAACAAGCCTGAAAGAGTCCCGCCACCAGAAAGGAGGCAGTTCAATTGGGTGGCAGCCCATCGCCACAATGCCTATCTCCACTACGCGTGAAATGAAAGAATCCCCGCCAAAAGAGACGCTTTCTTCCTTCAATTTATACACGAAAGAATGCCGGATAACGTTATTTTGGTTCGAGCTGAAATTAGATTGTATCTGGTCATGCATCATCTCGATGAGAATCGAACAAACGTGAAACCATTCAAAGGTTTCGATTTGTCTTAGAAAATTTACTGGCCATTGCTTAGGTTCTTTTTTTTCGTTGTTGCTCTTTATAAATTTTGCCTTTTTCCTTGCTTTTTGTAAATTTCTCTTAGGTTTTTTTCTTTCGCCCTTGCTTTTTTCCTTGCTTTTTGTAAATTTCGCTTTGGTTTTTCTTTCGCCCTTGCTTTTTGTAATAAACTTCTTCTAATAATAAACTTTTTTGGTAGTAATATACTTTTTGTGATAAACATGTTGAAAGTTCATTTTTTGTGCGAGTTTTTATTGTTCATGCGCTTAAATGGAAAAAAATCTCATGGATTACAACAAGTTTTTTTTTACTGCGCTTTAAGGTTTTTTTTATTGCGCTTTAGGGTTGACCAATTCTCTCACGACTTAAAAACTTTTCCTTCAGTTGAAAAATGTGCGGTGTTTGACGAATTAGATGTTTTAAATCATATTTACATTTTCTGTGCATGCGCCTTGACTCCCACATGGATGACAAAATCCCTAATGATAATGTCAGTCCCTTGGGAATTGAAAACAATTGATCTATTGTTCTATTGTTATACTTTTGTAAATTTGCGGACAACTTGTTGTTCTATTGTTCTTTGGTGTGAAGTCTTTTGTTCTTAGTGGTCACGTGTGCGATATCCGGCTCTCTGATTGGTTACCCGGTGCAGTAGTGTCCTATACTACTTTCAGCGTATCATCAATAAGATGTGTATGTATAATGAAGTAGAAGGCCGTACGGAAATTTTTCTGGAGAACAATGCTAGTGTGAGCGAATTTTGTTTTCATTTTCGCTCTACTTGTACCTGTCGCTATTCTTATATAAATAATCTCTCGCGCAGTGGCGGGGCATTTCAACTGCACACGCGCCAATAAAATTTGTTCGGCGCGTTCGGCGCCATTTTGATATTTTTGGCATACTTCTGCGGGATCGACACCTTTTTGTAATATGTTTTGGAGAGGGATGAAATAGTATGACAAGTTTACCACCGTTTCTAACTCTGTGGATACTCGTGGAGTCTGTGGCTCTTCGGATGAGGATATTTTAATGATCAAAATGCGAACAAAACGCGAATAAAGGCCGAAAAAGTTTGAGATTTGATTTACTAATGATAAAGATGTGCACACGAGACTACAAACCTTGAAGGTTCGTCTTAAGATGTTGATGTCTTACTTCTCTGAATCACGAAGTTTTCCATTGGGAAAACTGATTTTTTTACTACAGTATGTGGCTGTGCAGATATTTTACTGATATTCGTTACGATAAGAGAAGGTAGTTTAGAATTTGATGTTATTATACTACAACTTAAAAGTAAAATTGCGTTCAGTTCGAGGTGGCCCCCAAGCTTCAAATCACCTCAAATAACTTCTTTCTCTTTGTAGTCACATCGGTTACAAGGCTTTAAAAAATGTTCCAGCTTCAGGATTGAGTTTCTCTTACTAAAACCTTCGGCGAATTCGTTTTTGGGAGGTTGAGGTGAATTTCCAAGTCATGGCTCACAACTGCCTTTGGCCTTTTTGCTCTTCAAGTCTGTTGTACATAGTATGTGGGCATATGTCTTAACAACGGTTATCGTCTTGCCTCAATCATCTCCGCTTTTATCTTATCTTATTTCGTAGCTGTATTATGGTGAGAATTTTCCAACGTGCCTTTTTGGGCTCGAAGTGCTAACTAGAGGATTTACTTCGGCAAAACTTATTTATCACATGGCCCCCAAATCCCTCACCACTGTCAGTTTATTTCTTTTTTATTTAGCTTTCGGTCCAACCAGTTCATTTACCTCAGAAAAATGCGTGGGCTTTTGTCTCTTGAGTCTAAACTGGTTGTTAGGAGATTGGACATTAGTAAAGTATTAGGGGATGTATGTCGAGACTACGAGATGAACATTAAAAGATGTTGAGTTGAGCTTATGTGTGGCCGTCTCTTCCCCGCAATAACATGGTACTAGGAGCGACTGTGAACCCTGCTTGGAGGATCCAGGAGGGAAATCTTTGAACATTTCTGCGAAAACAGTCTCCAAACCAGTTCGCGCCAAAGTCTTCCGAAACTGACATAGTGAGGTAAACATCGATTATTTCGAGCGAGTTTTCATCGTCTACTTTCGGCTAGAGCGAGGAATTCTGATAATTTTCGCATCTAATCATTACTACTGTTGTGAAAGATGGTTGACGAGGAAGCTGAGGGTGCTCCTGCTCAAAATCCTGCTGCTCATTTCTCTGGAAATTTATGAACTTTGAGCGACCAAAGTTCAATGCTCGTAAACAATTACGAACTGATGTGGACTAAACTGGAAGGAGCGGTAAAGAGACAATCAATTCGTTTGTCACTGATTTGATGCTGTTAGTTAAAGATTGCAATTACATAGATGAAGACAGACAAGTGAGAGACCAATTTGTTTATGGTGTTTCTGATGATGATTTGAAGAAAAAAACTGCTTGAAAAAGGAAACACGCTTACTCGAATTCAAGCTGTGTCAATTGGCAAGGCCCACGAAACCAGAAACCAAGAAGTTCAAGAATGCTGTCTAAAACCACCTGTGAGTGATAGTGCCAATGCTGTATCTAAAGATAAGCCAAACAAAGGTCTTATGTGTAACTACTGTGCTAACAAGAAATGATCTCATGGCTTTGAAAACAAGAGACACTGCCCTGCCTGGGGAGCAGTGTGTAGCCTTTGCAAGATTAAAAATCATTTTAAACATTCCAAGGAATGTAAGCGACTCCAAAAGGAGAGAAAACCAAAACCAGGAAATCAAAACCAGTCCAGATCAACTAGGAAACCATTTGTCCTAAAAGTAGATGAAGATGGTGAAGAGCATTTTCATGAAGTTGTGGACAAAATTTGCACTCTGAATCAACAATGTGACCATAAGAAAGCTTTTGCAGACTTGCTCATCTCAAAGAAAAGAATTTCTGTAAACTTTCAGATAGACTCTGGTTCTACATATAGTATTTTACCAGGTGGTGTGTATAAGGAAATCAGTGGTGATCATGACCTGCAGGACCTAAACACAACTGTCCGACCAACCCTTTCACTCTATGAAGAGAAAACTAAGATACAAACACTGGGAGCCAGAAAATGTTTTGTGTTCAACCCTGCGACAAGAAAAGAAGGAATCATTCAGTTTAGAATTGTTAATGAGGACCTGACCCCTCTACTGGGCCTAAGAGATTCTGAGGAACTAAAGCTTCTCGAGCTAATTCGAGAGAAAATTGCTACTTTAGACTGTGGAAAACCCGATGTTCCTTCATCTGCTTCTGAACTACACACACCACTCACTTACCTTGGCTAATATCAAGTCTGCTTTCTGGCATGTCCCACTGGATGAACCCAGTTCCCTGCTCACAACCTTCAACACTTCTGTTAGAAGAATGAAATGGGACAGAATGCCTTTTGGCATTAGTGTCGCCCCTGAAGAATTCCAAAGACGAAGAGGCGAAAGTTTAGAAGGACTGGCAGGTACTAAAGCTATTGCTGATGAAATCCTCATCTGGGGAGATGGCAACACCATCGAAGCCCAAACTAGTACAGATACTAGTACTTGTTTTAATTCAAAATTTCCCCACATCATTGATCATATCTGATGATATTTTCGAGACTAATGATCGAAAAGACTTTTCCTCGCTCTGATAAAGTCCATAATTTTTTCTCCATTTCTAACAAGCTCTTTGATGTAACCACTGTATCTCTAGTGCTAACATAGTCTTACTTTTCTTTACTCGGCATTGACCTTCTTTGTTTTGGTAATCGCCCTACCAGTTGTGATTCGTGTCAAAAAAAAACTTTTGAAACAAAACGTAAACTTCTGTAAAGGTAAACTTTAATTTTTCACTATAATTAGAAGTACATTTCACTAACAGTACATTTGAAGCTCTAAAAAAACGCCTACAGGAAAGTGAGTACTTCAAACGATCAACCATAACTTGAGATAGCAGAGACACGATTAAAGTGTACAATCCAATTCGTTTGTGCTCTTCGACAGGCCCTTTCCGTCCTTCACAAATAACATCATATATAGCAATCACCCAAACAATCACAAGACAAGACTCCAAGCCGTTTGTACAATCTTTTGCTTTTTGAAAATAACTTCATTCCACACATCACACAACAATTTTAAGATTTTGCCGCTTCTAAGTTACAGAGGGAAAAATGACAAGAAAGGTTGTCTCAAACAGTCGACCAACTATTGTTTTCCGACGTGTTTTTCTCCTTCTCTTCTTTCGTGATTCTTGAGCGGGAAACGAAGGCAGGCGCATACCAGCGGTTTCTCACATCAAAATAAAAGTAACAGAACACGCGCAACAGAATGCCCCTCTGCTGCATAGCATAACTTTATAGCGTTGTAGTTGTGTCTTCCGCTGCAGTCATGTCCTCACACCTAATAGCCAATAGAATGGGGTCTTATTTATTTGGTCTTGTACCTCTAGCTGATAGGATCTTAAGAGGCTGAGAAAATACTACCGGCTAGAGGTACAGCTTACATATTTAATTGACTTTGCCCAATTTTTATCACAGTTTGCTTTGAATTTTGCTTTTTGGCATTCCATTTAGCCTTAGACTACATTAAAATAATTTTTTGTTCATGAATATCCTCTTGTTTCTTGGTCATGTACCTCTAGCCGGAAAGATCTTAAATGGCTTGAAAAATACTACAGGCTAGAGGAACTTCGTGCATTTAAGTTAAATTCAGCTCATTTCATTTATTTCTTGATTTATGGAAAAACCTTTCTACACTCCATGTTCGTCTTGTACTGTTGTGGAGTCACTCCATAGGTATATTTTCATGCTTTGCAGTCTTGTTCATGCGACTAGTAGGATCTTGGATTACTCAGGACTGAAACGAGTAGTTGTAAATAGGACCTGAAAAAAAAAAAGAAAAAAAAATTTCAGGCCCGTACGGGATTTGAACCCATGACCTCTGCGATACCGGTGCAGCGCTCTACCAATTGAGCTAACAAGCCAACTGGGAGCTGGGAGTCCAACTGGTTAATGAATTGGGTCCAAATAAACATCCAAGTGAATGAAGATTTTAGATATATGAAAATTCACGTATTTGCACTGCGGTGGAAAGATGAAATTAGGAGATCCTCGCAGCTAAGAACACTACTGAAACGAGTAGTTGTAAATAGGACCTGAAAAAAAAAATTTCAGGCCCGTACGGGATTTGAACCCATGACCTCTGCGATACCAGTGCAGCGCTCTACCAATTGAGCTAACAAGCCAACTGGGAGCTAGGAGTCTCATGGGTCTTCCGGGTTAAATGACTATTGCCGTACTCATCGTGGCGATGTCATCCAATTTTCACGGGGACCACGCCATCAAGTGAATTGATTTACACTCTAACGTTATTATGTCACGTATCACGTGATATGTATTGGTTGTCATGTGCCTCGGGTGCTATGTGATAAAAAGATTTACTCGACTTGTAGGAATTGGAGTCAGGAGTCTTCTTCTAAATTATCTTCGTCCTCGAACTGCCGTCTAAAAGCCTTTAAGAGCGACCTGCAAAATGTGGAAACCGAGGAATGCCGACAACGCCGGCAGATTCGGACACCTCTGGCTCGACCTCTGGTTCAACGCAACACGTCACTATACCGACTTTTACGTCGATTGTACTTCCACTAGGACGGCTGAAATGAAAAGGAAAGCTCTCAGATAACTGGAAAAAATGGAAGTAAGTATGGGACGCTTACGAAACCGTCACGAAGTTGAACGAGAAAGAAAGTGGATTTCCCGTAACGACTTTCATCACATGCATTGGCACCGACGCGCCACAAGTACACAATGGTTTGCCGTTTCGTACCGAAGATGAGAAACGGGACATGAACGTTGTTTAAGATCTAAGGAACTCCCATCGTATTGGCTAGCAGAATCTATGAACGCTACAGGTTCAATAACCGAAAACAAGAGCCTCACAAATCAATTGATGTTCACGCGACAGCTTTGCGAGCTTTGGTAGCCATGTGCGAATTCGGTACCTTGAAAGATGAAATTATTCGCCACCGCCTTGTCTGTGAAATCGCCGAGATTGGCGTTCGACAAAAGCTGTTACAAGAGCCAAAATTGACACTTGCAAAGTGTCTGGATATCTGTCGATCGTCCGAAGCTTCATGTGCTCATCTTAAGGCGATCAGTGGACAATCACCAAGCGCAAACACGCCAGTAGAAAATGTCAATGTGTTATACACGTAAAAAAAAAATCGAGAGCGCCACCGAAACAACGTAACAATAATCCAAAACTCCCGTACCTGAATCGAAAGAGATGTTGAAGTGTTGTAAACAGTACGGAAGAAGTCACATTAAGCAACGCACCAAATTTCACGCGTTTGGAAAGGTGTGCCGTACCTGCAACAGGCCAAACCATTTTGCCGAAATGTGCAGGAGTACTCCCGGTAGAACTAGCCATGACATGGTAGACCCGGATTATTCATCCGAAGAAGAAGTGCTATCCGTAACCTTCGTCTCGACTGAAGGAAATGTGCATACGATCCACGAAGACGGCCTTCCTGGAAAGAAAATCTTCGCGACAATGGAAATCGCAGGAGAAAGTGTCCAAATGCAGATTGACATGGGTGCTTCGTGTAATGTTTTGCCTCAGAAGTTTGTGCCACCCGGAACAAACATTGTTGAGTGCGACCGTACTTTGAAGATGTACAGCAAGTCTATAATGTCCGTTTTAGGGACATGTCGAGTTGGCATGCGCAACCTGAAGAACAAAAAAAAAGAAAATACAATGCTGAATTCGTTGTTGTGAAAGGCGATTACACACCGCTCATTGTATCTCACGCTTCTCAGCGAATGAATCTAGTAACAGTGCAACAAGGGAACATTCAGCAAGTCAACACCAACACTGAAA
The DNA here is from genome assembly GCF_036669915.1 of Pocillopora verrucosa. NCBI lineage: Eukaryota > Metazoa > Cnidaria > Anthozoa > Scleractinia > Pocilloporidae > Pocillopora > Pocillopora verrucosa. The sequence goes on from NC_089312.1 coordinate 3,188,769, forward strand.
GTCTTGCCCTGGACCAAGTGGAAGAGGAGTTTAGGGATGTGTTCAAAGGACAAGGATACTTAGAAGGAAAACTTCACCTCGAAATTGACAAGACAGTCACACCGGTAATCAACCCACCTCGTCGAGTTCTGTTCTTACTCAAGGATAAATTGAAGTCGGAACTAGATCGCCTGGAAGGACTACAAATGATTCACAAAAAAGAAAGAGCCTACCAAATGGATGTCAAGTCTAGTAGTGGCTGAAAAGCCCAATGGAAAATTGAGAGTCTGCATTGACCCGGTCTACCTGAATCAGGCACTAATCATGAAGCGGTTCAGCTATCCATTACCTGTGATAGAAGATATTCTTCCTGATCTAGCCGATGTTAAAGTCTTCAGCAAAGCAGACCTCAAGGATGGTTTCCTACATGTTGAGCTCGACGACGAGTCAAGTTTGCTGACAACATTCCAGGCGTCATGGAGACGCTTCTGCTGGAAACTTATGGCATTTGGAATCTCACCTGACTCTAAGCTGTTTCAACAAAAGCTTGATGAAAATTTAGAAGGGCTACCTGGTGTACACAGAATCTTTGACGACCCACTGATTACAGAAAAGGGTGCTACCCAGTCGGCAGCATCGCATGACGATGATAAGAACTTATGGAGCCTCTTGACAAGATGCTAAGAAAGGAACGTTAAGCTCAATAGAGAGAAGTTTGAGTTCAAATGCCCCAAGTTCCATTTATCGGTCACTTGTTGACCAGCGAAGGATTGAAACCTGATCCGAAAAAGGTAGAAGCTATCTGCAGCATGCCTAAACCTGAAGATGTCCAAGCCGTACAGCGCTTTGTGAACACAGTCAAGTACCTCTCTAGGTTCCTAAAAGACCTCTCTGATATGTCTGAGCCCCTTCGCAGACTTACACATAAAGATGTTCCCAGAGAGTGGTCTCAAGAGTAAGAAGAAGCTTTTCTGAAGATTAAAAAAAGCTGTGTCTACCTCTCCAGTCTTTAAGTTCTTCACTCCAACTACGCCTACTGAAGGAGAAGACCACGCCACAGAGAAAGGAATCAGCTTTGTGCTCATGCAACAAGGCCAGCCTGTCACCCATGCTATCGGAGCTCTCACGAAAGCTGAACCGAACTACTCAAAAATTGAGAAGGAGCAGCTCACTCAAGTATTTGGCACGGAGAAAAACCACCAGTACGTCTAGGGCAGGAAGATTACTTTGTGGACAGAAACCTCTTGCCACTGCTCCAAAACGTCTTATGTTGAGACTAATGCAGTATGGTGTTGAAATCGAGTACAAGCGTGGCCCAGAGCTGTGTCATGCCATACTCTTTCCAGAGCATACCCACCTCTGGAACAGGAAAGGCAGATCAAGAGGTAGAAAGAATCCACTCTGTGTTCACTCTGTGAATTTCTTGTCAGTGGGTGAGCCACAAATCCGAGAAATCCGTGGAGAAACTGCCAAAGATCCTGTCTTGCTGTTTCTGGAAGGAGTCATTCTGAATGGATAGCCCAACCAAAGAGACAGCCTATCTACTGAGCTGCGCCAATACTTCAACGTGAGAGATGAGTTGGTTGCTCAAGATGGTGTTATTTTCAAGGGTCCAAAGTGCGTCATCCTGATGAGTCTGAGACCCAGGATTTAAGATAAGCTCCACCGATCCCATATCGGTATTCAAGGTTGTTTAAGAAGGGCACGTGAAGTTGTCTATTGGCCCCACATGAACAGAGAACTGGAAGAATTTATGTCAAAGTGTGAAACTTGCAACACCTTCCAGCCTGCTCAACAGAAAGAGCCTCTAATTTGCCATGGAGTCCCACAACGCCCCTAAGAAAAAGTTGGCTGCGACATATTCACATCCAATAACCGCGAATATTTATGTACAGTTGACTATTACTGAGATTACTTCGAGGTTGACGAGCTACACAGTGCAAAGACAGGAACCGCAGTGATTGGAAAGCTGAAGAAACGTTTCACCAGCCATGGAATTCCTAATACATTCCACAGTGACAGTGGACCGCCTTTTAATTTCAATGAATTTTCAGCCTTTGCCGCAATGTATGAGTTTGAACACGTGACCACTTCACCGGAGTATCCGCAGAGCAACGGCAGAGTCGAAAATGCAGTAAGGACGTCCAAGGATTTGATGAAGAAAGCTGCTAGTACCAACTCAGATTTACAGCTTGCCCTACTGGCCTGGCAAAATACTCCAACTGAGGGTATGAAGAGTTCACCCGAACAGCGGACATTTGGCGAGCGCACCAGAACCCTGCTGCCGAACACAAGAGAACTCCTGGAACCCCATCTGGTCAGAGACGTCAGAGAGAGAAAGGTACGAAGGAAAGAAGTTCAGACACGTTATTTCAACCGAAATGCCAAAAAAAAACTTCCAAGTCTTACCGAGGGTGATGCTGTACGCCTGAAACTGCAAGCCTCAGATGGAAGGAACAGATGGACCAAGGCTCAGGTTGTACAACAAGGAGACGTTAGATCCTAAGCTGTTAGAACAGAAAATGGCAGGTTGTTCGGAACAAACCGCAGACATCTTCGACAGTCACGAGAACCGTTTGTGTCCAAAGATGCTGATGTTGAAATTCCAAGTCCAATTCTGAACTGTCCACCAACTGAAGGCAACACAGAACCAGCACCAACGGAGAGCATCACAGGACACCCTACACCAAGCAAGCAAGCAAGCAGACCCAGGACCACAGGCCACCAGGCCGGCGTCATCAGCTGAATGTAACAAGAACTGTGTCACTCGTAGCGGACGCTCTACCCGTCCCCCTAGCTACTTAAAAGACCATGTTAAGACCTAGTTTTTACCGAATGAGTGGTTCCGCTCATACTTAACTAACAGACAGAAACTTATTTCTGTAAACAATTCTGACTCAGATTCACTGCAAATAACATGTGGGGTAACTCAAGACTCTGTGCTTGGCCCAGTATTATTCCTGATTTATATTAATGATTCCACCAATTGTTCATCAATTTTTCATTTTAACTTTTTTGCTGATGATACTAATCTACTTTATACCCATAGTGATTTACAGTATCTTGAGCAAAATGTTAATCGAGAACTCAGTGAAACTTACTATATAATTCGATATAATTCGTGCTTTCTGTAGGAACGCCTGGTTCCGCAGGATTTGGGTGAATTTTCAACCCTATCTGTGAAATTGTGGTCATGTCGTGATGAAGTTGTTTATCCCAACGGAAACTCCATTTATCCTCTGTACTATATATCACGAATTAGGTAGCTACCATTATGTATATAAGAACATTGACTCGAGCAATAACGTAGATTCAGGTGATTGTCCAGTAGTTGTGTGTGCCTCTCTTCGTGAGTGTACCCTGATTAGCCAAAGGTCAGCCCAAGCTTCACAACAGTTCAACTCTAACCGACCCCTCGGCCGTGGTCTTACTATATCTACTTTTGCACAAAATTTACGATATTTATGTGTACCAATGTATTTGTTGTGCCTCTTTTCTGACTCTCACATTTTTAATTATCATAATTATGGTCACCCAGCTAGTTTAGCTTTTAGTTATTTTGGGTGTCCCACTACTGTTTGTACTGTTTATTTATTTATCTATAGTTACATTCTTGTAAATTATTTTAGTTGTTTACAATAGTAGAAATAAACTGTTGTTCTTCAGAGAAACTAATTAGCAGGAGGAAATGCAAGCATAAAAATGAAATAAAAAATAGTTAATAATAATAAAATAGATAAATAATGATAAATAATAATAAAATAAATAAATAAATAATAATAATACTATTATTATTTTCTATAATTATTTCTAATAACTATCATTATTAAAATAGTTGTTTTTGTGATGAATTGTTACTAACTCACAATCAGTTATACACACCACAAGCTCTCATAACAAAAATCAACTCAGATCAGTTTGATTCAGCATATCTTACCTGATAATATGAGGAATGTGTGTGTGTATATCTATTTGTATACTTATAAAATTGACCAGTAACTAAGTCTTTCTATGATCATGATTCAAATTACCCTGTGGGGATATTACTCCAGAGTAATCATTTGGGGTTTCTACTAAGCAGGGCTTTAAGTTGCAACTGTTCTGGTTGCCGTGACAATTGACATATTTGGCCATCCGTTATCTTGTGTTTGCTGGTTGTGCGTGACATGTACTAGCCAGCTGTATCATTCTTTAAAAGAGAGATAAACAATTTTCCATAGTACAGTCCTTATTGAAGCACTAGGTTTACAGTTGCCGCATAGTGCTATTCTCTCAAAGACCTAAGTGGTATGGTCAGCACTAGTTGAGGAAAACTAGGATCTAAAAGGAACACTAGGATCAAGATATTCATACATCTGTTTAAATTGGCAGAACAAAGTTTTTCTGCTTCCCTTTTTCCCTTGTTAGTGATATTTTGCAGTTATTGTGTAGAAATAAACACAATTAACCACACTAGAAAACCAATTAAATAAATAGCACTTACTTAGATATGTCGATCTGCATGCAGTTTATTAGACTGCAATCTGCCACCATATAGTGAGCCTTGTGTGCATAGCCAGCATTCAGCATTCACTCTTATGTGGTAATTGAGGGCAGGTTTGACTTAACTGTGGATGCCTCTGGAAAGTGATGTGAATATGAGCATGAATAAACACCTGTTTAGAGACTCTGGGGAATTGCAGCCTCAAAGAAATCTTTGGCTCACTTAATTTGGTGTCTTAGGGGACTCCTGTTTGAGGGATCTGTGTTTCAGTCCTGGGTAGGTCATTTAGAGTAAAACCTTTAAACTCTTGAGAGTGACCAGTATCTAATTTCTCCTTTCAGTAATACGGCTGAATCATTTATGAAGATCACGAGAATAAAGGAAACGATTGCAACCAAAGACGCTTTGATTGTTAGTCAAATTTTCCATGTCGGTACCAGAAGAAATGTATAGAGTAGAGTATGGAGAATGTGGATACTGATTTTAGGGTGGAAAATGTTAAATTTTCTTCAGTGAGACTGACTTTACTCTCACCCAGTGCCTGTCTCCACCCAGGAGTATAAATGGGTACCGATGAACTGTAAGAGAACCTGATCAGTTGTCAAAGGGAGGGAGGGGGGAGAGATTGTTTGTAATGGATGTGCATCTCTCCACAAGACATAGTCACACGTACTTGCTTCATGGAGGCCAGGGTACACTGCTGCAGTATTGGCCCTCACTGTGAAATGCATTTTGAAAATATGTCATGCGTTGATATGCTTAAACATGTTTCCCTGCTGTATTAACTATAAATAGAATGCACCTTTCATTTATTTTGAATTCATTGTTTCTGTGGTACAGAGAAAAAGCAATCCTAAAAATGATGAATTAGAACATCTGGCCAATGAGATTGTTCCTAGTGTTTGGAAGAAAATTGCAAAAAAGTTAAAGATTAATAATCCAAAGATCACAGTTATACATAAGGAAATTGAGGAATTTTCTGAAATGATATACCAAATACTGCTAAAATGGAAGCAGGCAAATGGAAGCGCTGCTACATGGAAGAAACTTTATCAGGCTCTAAAGGATGCTGATCTCAGGGAGTTAGCAGAAAAGCACTGCTTTAAACAGATAAAATGAAAGGGACTATTTGTCATGAGCGGTTTTCCATCAAACACTGTGCATAATATATTTCTTAGCTAAGAATTGTCACAGTTGGTAAAAAATTTGCTCCTGCTCACGTATTTGTTAGTTAGCCAGGTAATAACCGATGGGTCAGTTCTTCCCTAACTGCACAACTTTTTTTTTAAACAGATGTTTGTGACTTTTACAGTTATGAATCTTGGAGAAGATAGAACTTGATGCTACCTGTGCAACCCTTCCTTTTTTTCAAGTGTGTATCATGCTATAGATATCTTGTACAAATTTCCTACAATTAAACTTCTTCATAAGTTTCGTATATAGTATTTAAGTCTTGAAATTATCTGAAAAAAAATTTTATTCAGTAGTTTTATCCATTGATTTACTAATCTATGAAGTTATTATATTTTTACACAGTACTTTCTACCACTTAGGTTTAACTTTGTTGGTTTAATTAGCTTTTGTTTGATTAATTCAGCCGATGTATTTCATTTTCATTGTCTTGTTGGCGGTAGACATAATTCATTTAACCAAATCTCCTCACTTATAATCTGGGCAAATAAGTCTGCAACAATCTAGGCATGATATTATGGCGCGCACGTTTCACAAATTCATGTGACAACGGCCTTTAAATAACTTAAAGAAAAGTTCCGAAAGAAAGCCTATGATAAAGATGGAAACTTGGTTTCAACGTCAAGACGAACAGACAAGCTAAAAATAACTTTCACGCGCAAAGCAATTAATGAACGTAAACATCGCATACGTCACATGCCATTGCAGGTGCACTGCTAAAGGTATGCACGCCTCACGCAAGTAAGACTCGAATGCCCCACGCTCCCTCCCCTCCCCCTCCACCAAACGGATGATTGTCAAATTCCCGTGGGTTGCGTGGGTGAAAGTTGAAGCTTCCAATCTAGTTCTTGCATGAAATTGGAAATTTATGATCTCTTGACTATCAGGATAAGATAAAATAAAAAGATCGGGAAAATGTTTCTTCTGAGGTAGAAAAGGAGTTTGTATGTCCCTATAATTATTGTTATTATGAATTCACTCGATCTGCATTGACTTGCGAACTACCTTCACTTACGTTTGTTCTTATTTTTTATCGATGTTATTACTACCATGTCATATATATCTCTTTTTGCCCTAATATCAACACCTGGTTTCTGCCCCCTCGTACAGATATTTCTTAATGCCCTTCTAGGAGACTTTCAGACAGTTCACTGATCTTTTTCCCTAGGGTTCAGACCTTTCCTTTTCATCAATTAGTATTACTGCGAAAAGAAATTATATTTGTGTTACTATTAGGGCTTTAAGGGCTTGGTTGAATCATAAATTATTACTCAAAGTAATTGAATTCTTGTTAATGAAAAAGAAAATATGTCCACCTGTAGACCACCTGTCTAAGTTGTATTCTACTGCATGGTTTTGATTTCTTCATGTATTGCAAAAGTATCTAAACAAAGTTATTACAACAACTGTGCAGTTAAAGTTCATGTTTGCATTGTTGTCGCTCTAATAAAAAGAAGCCAGCAAAATTTCAATGTATTACTAAATTATTTAAGGGCGTGGGGCATTTCCAAATATTATTATGCAGCCACATCTGACCATCTCTTCTGTAAGGTATTATTAAGGCTTTATTTTGTCAAAAAATAATCGGTGAATTTTCTTGAGTCAAGAGGGAGAGGAGGGATGTCAATTCCAAGGATTGATTGCCGCCTTTTTATATAAAAACTAACTTCTAAGACTTCATCTCACGCCATGATTCTAGCACTGGTGAGCCATTCATGTTAGGCTACTTTCATTCTCTTAGTTTGAATGTGCAGTGAAACCAAATTAGAGCGGTAATAAACAGAGTGGACCCTTGGAATACCTCCCTAAGATGGAGTGCACTGGTATTGAGAAGGAAGTATTACGTACCCTGGCCAAATCCTCTTTGGCATGTACATTGTATATAGACATCATGCACTTACAAGATGGAGGTTTGTGGTCCATGGTTGTCGTGATGGCAAATCTAGAAAAACAATGTCTTTTTAAGTGCAGTACAAATAATTTAGCAGATACAGTCTTGAGCTCTTTTAAGGGCGCTATCAAGGACAATCGAGGCCTGTGGCCATCACGTATTCGCGTAGATCGTGGTGTGGAGAATGTTCTGATTTGTGACGAAATTGTTACCCACTGGGGGAAGGGATTATTGTTGCTTCATCCACAAATAATCAGGGGATAGAAAGGTTCTGGAGAGATGTCTTTAGATGTGTTTTTCACTTTTTTTATTTCACTTTCTATGCCATGGAACAGTCAGGAATTCTGGATGTCAAGAACCTTATCCACATATTTTCATTTTATTTGGTCTTTACTTCAAGAAGACGAAATCTAATATACTGTTAAATAGAGTCAAGGCATGAAGTGGCCTCTTTTTATTTTTCTTTTTCAATTATGTAAGACAAATGTTTGGTAGTAACATAACCGCCCTATTTTTACGGCAGTTGCTTGTTGCTTGGCTATTATTTCTTTGTCACAGTTTTAAGTAAATTTAAGGTAATATTAAAAAGAGATAAACATGTCATTTCAGTGATTCATCAAGTGTAATGTTGGATTAATTCTAAAATTATCAAAATACGAACTGCAAATTGTTGGCTTTGTCCCAGGTAGTTTTATATAAAAGGGCAGTAATCAATACTTTGAATTGGCATCCCTTCCGTCTCCCTCTTGACTCTAAAAAATTAAAAAATCGTTTTTTGACAAAATAAAGCGTAAATTATATCTTATAGAAGAGATGGTCACATGTGGCTGTATAATAATATTTGGAAATGCCCACGCCCTTAAGTAATTTAGTAATACGTTGAAATTTTGCTGGCTTGACCATTTTTCTTTTTATTAGAACAACACCAATGCAAACACGAATTTTAACTGCACAGTTGTAGTAATAACTTTGTTTAGATGCTTTTTCAATACGTGAAGGAATCAAAACCATGCAGTAGAATACTACTTAGACAAGTGGTCTAACACATTTCGCTCACAAATTCTAATTTACACGTTTTCTTTCTCATTAACAAGGATTCAGTTACCTTGAGTAATACTTTAAGATTCAACTGAGCCCTTCAAGCCCTAATAGTAACACAAATATAATTTCTTTTTCGCAGTGATACTAATTGATGAAAAGGAAAGGTCCGAACCTTAGGGAAAAGATCAGCGAACTGTCTGAAAGTCTCCTAGAAGGACCTTAAGAAATATCTGCACGAGGGGGCAGAAACCAGGCGTTGATATTAGGGCAAAAAGGGATATATATGTCATGGTGGTAATAACATCAGTAAGAATAAGAAAAAACGTAAGTGAAGGTAATTCGCAAGTCAATGCAGATCGAGTAAATTCATAATAACAATAATTGTAGAGACATCCAAACTCCTTTTCTACCTCAGAATAAACATTCTCCCGATCTTTTTATTTTATCTTATCCTGATAGTCAAGAGGTGATATATTCCAATTTTATCCAAGAACTGGACAGTCTTGCCAAGTAAATCGACGTGCAGCAGCAGTTCATTAAGAAGGTTCTCTCAGTCGTCTCCTCCACTTTTGCGGTGAATGCCTCCATTTATTTCCTTGAATCTCTCCAACACATATTTCAAAAATTTTTCTAGATCGTCAGCCATTTTAGAGTTGCTTGTTTAGATTGTTGAAGCTTGTTTCGTTTCCAGCAAACCAACACCAACATCAAGAAAGTTTAAGGAATCGAAGCTTATCGAAGTCGTTCAGATAGCCCGCCAAACGTAATGACCGCTGAAGAGGAACGTGTGACAAAGTCACGTGACTCTAGTCGAGTTTGCCCCAGGAAGATCAAATAGAATTTAGCAGTTTAAATAACATACAAAACGTAACTTTCGATAAAATTTAAAAGTTTAAATTTAAATGAATTAAAGTTCAAATTTAAATGAATTAAAAGGATTATAGGAATTTGTTTTTAAATTTAGATAGATTTTGGACACAAAGTTTAGATTTATAACAAAATAAGTTTAAATCAAACAAAAATATGAGGATTAAATATGGCTACATGTGGGCAGGTATAGCGGACTACAATTTGCCTTAAGGATCCCACATTCTTTTGTTTTCGATCCTTCTGATTTTCTTTTACAAGAAGAAAAAGAAGGCAAGTCTACCAGATCGAATGAGGACGAACCAAAGATTGGGGCGAACATTTGGAACATTTGGATCATTTCATATTTGCTTAGTTATACCCGTCAGAAAGGAAGAGAGATGCATCATCAAGATCACAATCGACGCGAGTTTCGGTCAACTTGCAAAAAGTCCAGTTTTGATGTCATCAAGGAAGCAATGTCTACTTTTGGATTTCCAGCTGAACCTAAAACAACCATTTTATCGAAATACAAAGATTTTTATGGAACAAAACAGCTAGAATATGAATACGATTAGCTGAAAAGTTCCGAAAACACGCGAGTGATTTTAGTCCCAAAGCGTTACAAGGTCACGTAAATGCCAGTAGAACTTGAAGATCTTGGAAACAAATGACGTGAGCTTGGTGATATAATACTAACCACACTTGTTTTTAGCAAGTTTATCAAAAACAGAGAAATTTGAAGAGATTTGTTGCATTCCTTCCCACTTTTGACAAGTCGACAGGGTGTCGATTATGCGATTATCCTGCCTGATGAGGATACATTTCTTGAAGTAATACGTGACACGGAAGAAACAAGTCGCGTTTACTTTATCCCTCCAAAATTTTATCTCAAAGGAGATCATGACATCATCGTGTCAAGCGTTGGGTTGGTTACCACCAGAGAGAAACATCTAAGAGTATGCATTTCCTAATTTCAAGGTAGGCCCGCAGTATCTCATTGCAAAATGTTTACTGTTTTGGTCCTTTTTCTCTCTCTAAAGGAAATTGCCCTCACTCCTCAATCTCACATTTGGACAGCTATACTGGAAACGCCAGGGCGTTGTGCCACGTGTTGACACCCTAGCGTGAAATTAAACAAATAAGGATATCAATCATTATTGTCAGAAAATGTCTTATAAAATCAAAAGTTTCAGTTGGTATATATATTTTTTGCCTTATTGAACGTCACTTCATTTCTCTGACTTTTTAATCCAATGATGTAGGCCTTCCATAAAATACTTTTTATTCAGCCTTCTCAACATTGTGTTACTGATTAGACAAATTTTGTCAAAGAGTAGGCTGGGTTGGTATGAAGGGTGCCAACCTCCCCCTTTCCCTTGATGTTTTTTTTATATGTGCGTCATCATGCACTGTGGTGCATTCTTAGGTTTTTGGAGGGAAAAACATTTTTTTTCATCAACTCACAACATAAACACCCCATGTGTGTTGGTGGCATTTGTGGTAACAAAATCAGGCTTATGCAAAGCCTCTAAAGTTTTGGGTTAGTTCCTGCCAGTCCCTCCTCAAATAGAGTTGTTTGTCTACAAGCTTTGCTGTTTGCATGCTGTTGAGTGGAGACAAAATATCATGCTGTCTATGCTTATGAAAAGTTGCTATTGTTATGTAGTGCTGTGTCATTTTCTAGTAATTAGGCTTGCAGCTGTAACAATTTAAGGGTAATTTTATGAAATCATCTTTTAATTTTGCAGGCGTCTTCTTGTTCCCAGACTGATCCCTTCAAAGTATCTTGAGGCTTTAGATGCTCACTTGTGATGGATGAATTATTTAACCTTACGGAAACTCTTTCAAAAGTTACACTTATAGAGCTAGCTTTTAATTTATGATTGTTAACACAACAAGCTGAGCTATGAGCGGGATACTAGTTTTAACAAATAGAAGGCATTCTATATCTTTGAGAGAACCTTAGATTATATTACCCTGTATTTAATGTAGTTTTTACATGATTTTCTCCATTGGATTTGCAGGTAGTTTGGAGTATTTTTTTTTGGTATAAATGAACCTGAATTCAAGATCGTGTTTATGGTCAACCCATTTCCATACTTATTTCATACGGAAATGAATCAGACTTGATTTGGTGACCTGTAAGGTTTTTTTTTCTGTTCTGGTCCTAATATAATTCAGTCCGAAGTTCCTTGCATTAGTTGCTTGGAATGCAGTGTCCTTTGAGTCTGTTCCTTCTTCCAACGAAAGATTTTGATCACAAGTGGGAAAGTAGATTGCACGCCAGCACCATGAGATAACTTTGAAGAAAGAGAGTTTTTCTATTATCTCTCTTCTATTAACTTCGAAATTTATTTGAATGTTTACTTCTGCATTTTTTGTGTTGCTTGTATGAGATTAAATTCAAGAATTTTGTACATACAATGTATTTAATTCTGCCACATGCAGATCTGTCTAATGTCTGGTTTAGTTTAAAATTAAAAGCCATATGCTAAAAAAGTCATTTCGAGATTTTTAGGTCGTGAAATGGCAGCGAGTTTATGTCAAATTTTGTAAATGAAACTTTACTTAAAACATTAGTTAGAAAGGTGTCAGAGATGTAAAGGGTATAAATAACAAATGAATTTACCACCTTCCAGCAGCAGTTTAACATGTATTGTAAAGGATTTGTTATATGGGAAAAGATTTCGTATTTAGAATCAAAAATGACATTTTTATTTCGAGAGCAGGGAAAGAAAGCCAACTGTAGAACTGCAAGAATTCAGTATGATGTTTTTGCTGCCCTAAATCCTTAAGTTTACCAGTTTCTTAGGGAAAAACTATTTTCAGTGGCCAAACCCTCCTTAAGTATAGAGTGATATGTCTCCTAATACAAGAATGCTACTGTGTCATTGGGTTGCTTGGTATAAAGCAGATTCCTAGTTCCTTGTTGGGCTATAACAGGCCAAAAAGGGTTCTTTTTCTCCCCAACTTCCTAGATATTTTACAAAAAAAAGTTGAAAGACGTACGAAATGGGGAAATTATCCCCAGACATGCAGTATAGCAGACAGCAAATTGTTACTCCCAAATTCTTGAGTAATTCTCTATGATAATGACGAATTGTCTGTTACAGTTTGTTGTAATTTTCTCGGATGAGTGTCAGCATTTCTTGGTTATCATATAACCGCATTCCAGTATCTTACCCCTTTAACTCGCAAAGGGCGTTGTTAGGCATACTTTCTAATGGACCGTCACGTAGTCCACTGTCCGCACCAGTGCTGGTAAATTAATCATGTGACTGAATTAATTTAGAACTACCCGCACCCAAAGCGTTATTTTCCCAACCAACCAATTTTCACCTAGGCTGAGTTGACTTCCAAGCGAGGTAGCGTTTGCGTAAATCACAGGTTGAGTTCAATATTTCTTCAGCTTTTAATCATGTCTTCAAGTGATTGGTTCACCGGCAAAGTTATAGTCATTCGTTTTGGAGGTATTTAGTGGTGGAAACCAGTGGCGATAATAAGCAAGAAGTTACATGTGCTTCAGTGATCAAAGGTATTCGATTGAGAAATTACGATTTTTATATGTTTCAAGACCTATTCGATGCTACTTTCAGATAGAAAGTCCTCTTGATATCTCCAAATGTGTCGGTTGTCGTTTACGCTAGTTATCGTGAGAAAACATGCAAATTTGAAATCTCAGATTGCGGCGTTTATGACGCCTTACAAAGGGGCTGAGTTTGCAACGTTTGCTTGGGCTGGAAACTCGCGTAAAGCACTTCTTCTTTGTCAACTCAAGATTACTTCTTCCGAAGAAGTTAATTCAATTAGGGATGTATCTAATTTTGTTAAACTTTCTCGATTTGATGAACGTTAAAAGTGTGTGCTGTCCCTAGACTGCAACATCTGTGCCTTTGTTGCATGGCATATCTTTACAGCTGTGAGATGGTACCTTGAACAACAAGGTACTATGAATTGTGTACGTTTCGGTCCACTTGTCCGAATAGCTGATGGATTATCCGTTGTATGCAAACACTTTTAATTAAAGGGTCGTGGAATTTCGTTCAGTTGAAATGTGTAGTAATCCACGCATAAGAAATGTGTTTAAAATTCAAATTTGTATCTCATTTTTAATATACACTTGTGGAGGATGACTCGTTCGTTAAAAATCTGGATTTATTTTCCATAATAAGAAAGGCACCTCTAAAGTAGATGGCGTAGCAAATAAACTTCTGGGTTGCGTGACAAACTTTGATGGTCTGCGCGTGGATTTAGAGTGCCCGTTTTTCCAACCTCGATGCAGCAAGGTCATTTGTTTTTGTTGTGAACGATCGCTTTAGTTTAAATAGCGCCTCTGATTAGTCAGTTATTTTTACCTTGCAGCGTTGTCTCCAACTGGCTTCTGCGTTTTCTCTGGTGAGTTTGGTGAGCTTGTCAAAATAATTGTGTCTAAAATAATACTTTAAGTTTTAATCTGGTACGGAATCAGATGAAACCATTAATTTAGTAGATTCCGAGGCAGTAAACGCTTGTGGTTCGGTTGTTGCTAAAGAGGAACACGAAATCCTTGCGAGGATTCCAAGGAAGGCGAAAATGTTGATCCACCACGTTTTCATTCATGCATGAATTTTTTTAATTAAAGTTTGCCATCCTTGTTAAATAGGACCAAGGATCAGTTGAAGTTTCCTGCCCGCGGGGAGGAGCTTGCGCTCGAAAGAGTGGTTGAGGTTGTTGTTGCAAAGCATATACAATATTTGAATTTTAGGCCTCGCGGATCAGAGTATGCACGTGAGCTAAGGAAAATTTCAGACATGCACAGAATAGACCCTTTCCTGTGTCTACTTCTTTTCTTAAAGCTCTTAACACTTTTCCGTTGAATATCTTATCAAAACACAGTCTCTGGTATTTTAACACTGGGAAGACTGCGACGAAGTTGAAGATTCTACCGTTTTATTTTTTTTCTTTTCATCGACTAAGTGGTAGAAATGCTAATTTTTCGTACTGTTTGGCCGTTCATTGCGCATGGTGTTTATTATTTGGAATTTTGAAACGGAAAAGTTTGAGTTGGCATTGTGTTTTCAAGGCAAACTGAGTTTTGGAGTCCATTGTTGGTCGTTTGAAAGAAGTTTTCATTTTTTTTGGCGCGCGCTCAGATACCATGGATGAGTGAAATATATCGACTGATGTAATGTACTTAGAGAAGTTCGAAAGTACAGCAAGCGCACGATGCACGAGGTGAGACTATATTAAATTAAGTTATCTTAACCGGTAAAATTTCCGCACGGCTCCATACTATTGTAAAACAAATCTGTTTTTCCAATGGAAATATATTGCTTTTGTCATTGTTTTCCCTATCCAATAACTGAATGCATAATGTAGTTTGAGGCTGTGCGAAAATTTTACCTCTTAACCCCTATCTTGGGGTGTGTTGGTGGTAAAGGGTCAGTTAACCTACTTTCAATATCGTCCACTCGAGATCGAGAGTGAACTCCGGTTTAATCGTCAACAGGAACCAACAACAATTTATCAATCACTTCTCGGGTACTCGTTGGTACTTATTACGGATTACGGAGATGATGTTTGACTGATAAAGATTGTCAAATTAACGCCTGTTACTTTTGGGAGCTTTGAATGTGGAGGATTGACCAATACAGTGATTCTTTTTTGATCACACTGCATATTAAATAATTAGTAAAGGTCCAGGTAAAGTTAGGTTGTTGAAGTGGCCATTACAAATTGTCTGTATATGTCAAAAAAAAATTTCATTGATGTAGATATATTTAAGAACAAGTCTCTGTAAGAATCAAATATATTGGGAAATGAAAATTTCGACCCCCTTTCAAATTTTGCATGCAGTTAGGCACTCAGGGGGATGCACAAAAATGCCCTCTTTAAAGGTCGCAGCACTCTTGTTGCCATGGTAATAACGGCTGCTTCTTCGAGGCCTGGGGTCTCATTTTCATACAAAAACGTCGCAATGAAAGAGTGAAATGTTTACTTCTCTATCTCAAGCTAAATACAACCTTACAAATTGGCACTTCTACCATTCATAGTGACATCATTCATCTTCACTTTGATATATTTAATTTTCCCTGGGGATGAATGTGAACACACCAATAGATTATTCATCTCGGTACAGTTTCGGTCATTTTTGCTGTCGGGTAAAACTGGGAAAACGTGTATCTGAATTTCTCCAAAAGTACAGCGATTCTGGAACTGTAACTACCCACTTAGCTGGTTATAATATCCTAGTTTTTAAGAGGCTCTCCGCGTAAGAACAGATAAGGCAAATTTCAGCACTGCACCGATTTCCCTAAGTTTTTCACTGGAAGTCAACAATATTATCCCATGTACAAATATCACATTTATTTTGATTAAATTTATTTATTTTATTTTTCACAAGACAATTTTAAAGGTCACCCCAAAACTGCTCAATTTGTCTACTGTGACCCCTATAATTAAGCTATAAATATCGAGCACTGCCAAATCCTTATTTCCCAATCTAGAAAGCTGATTATTTTACATATTTAGGAATGACTTTATTTCAATACTTCAAAGGTAAAACGATTGCATTCTGTAAAATTTTCACCGAGTTATGAAACTTTCAAAATACCTTATCGTGAGCATTGAAATTTGTGAGGAGTGAGGTACATGCGGTTGAAAGCTATTTTCTCTTACGTGGGACCTGATCTAGAGTCAAGTCTATTGCAGCTTAAAAGT
Source organism: Pocillopora verrucosa (assembly GCF_036669915.1). NCBI lineage: Eukaryota > Metazoa > Cnidaria > Anthozoa > Scleractinia > Pocilloporidae > Pocillopora > Pocillopora verrucosa. The sequence continues at coordinate 3,204,902 of NC_089312.1, forward strand.
ACTCAGATAGAGCAAATTAAACATAGAATAAAACTTTTGGGCACTCCACATCCTGCGCCGTAGAGAGCTTTGTGAATTTCATAAATATCCGACGTCTTGATCGAAACCAACGATAACGCAGTCCCACAAGCCGACAGGTTTGTAAAGCTTAACAGCCCTAAAAGGCTTAAAGGTGCAGGAAAAATTATGTGATGGAGTATCAAGATCGATATTAATCATCATTTTGGCCTTTTTTTAACGAAATTAAAATACTTTTTAATTCCTATATGCAAATTAACTGCAGCCGATCGTGTTTATACGATACACGTTACAAACAGTTTCCGTAACAACATTTAGCCATTCAAAGAAGTGTTTTTAAGCATGTGGAAACTCAATTGTTGTATCCTTTCTTCAATGCATTGCGTAAAATTTCAAGAGCCATTTTCTTTGAACACAATGCGCTAACGGAATCCAGTTTGTTTTGATAAATAAAGTTGTTCATTTCGCTCAAGTGTTTTTATCTCGATAAAACACGGTCCGACAGTTTATTAATATCGGGACCGAGAACCACCTTAAAATCAAATAATAAATAATGAGCGGTTGGTTTGTACATCAGAAATAAGTATCATATCACGTTTACGCCGTTGTATTTGAGATACAGGTTTGCTGAAGAACAAACAAGGAGGGAGAGCTTTCTTGCGGTCAATAAATTATGCAAATTAGCTACAAAAAGTTATGTAATATGTAATTTAGGTCATTTTTTTGGCGTTTTCTTGATGACAAAGAATTGTGAGTGTGTGTGTGTGTTTTTTTTTCTTTTTTTCATGGTAGGAATTTTTTCCGTATTGTATTTTTATGACCATTTTCATTTTCTATGAGGCGCTAAAAAAGAGCCGTGTGGTTCTGTTTCACCTAATTAAATTACTGATTAATTTTGATAAAGAAATTCGACGGCAGCTACATTTCCTTTCCTTTCATTTCCTTTTTTTGCTTTAAGCTTACTAAAGTTAAAACTTTTTAACTTTTCTGTGTGGCATTTCTATTTTTTTCGAAAGAACATTTGGCATACTTGTTTATTTCTTCCTAATTTAATTAAAATCTGTCGGGAGCAAAACGATTTGTCGGCAAGATTTTCAGACAAATCCGAGACAGTGTTTCTTGGGACATCTACTTTGTTAGCTCTAAAAATGCCTGCTGTCCCCCCAAATTGTTCTCTTTACGAAATACTGCAAAGTCGGTTCTAGTGGGGAGGAAGTAGAGTATGTTTTGCTCTCCGAGTGTAACGCAGATATATCCGCCCATTTGGCTAGCTGCTACTTGTCAAAATACAGCGAAGTTACAGAAGCCAAGTTAATCATGGCGAGAGCGGGAATTCAGCATTTGCCGAGAAGTCAGCTTGAGGGAATGACCATCTGCCCGAGGCACAGACACTTACTAGGAAAATTCTAACGAGGTCCAAGATCGTGCCAATACCCCCTGCCATACTGGGAAAGTTACAAGTGTGGCGGGCAGCCACGTCATAACCTTCCAAATAGCTGACGAAATAGACTTATATTTAAAGAAATCGCCGCTGTAAGATCACGTAAGTATCAATAACCTTGTGGCTCTCTCTAGTTCTGTTTCCTCAATTGTCAATACTCCTATAAGTTTTTGTTGTTGTTGGTCACATGTCCATTTCCCTTAGTTAATTATTGGTGTCGCAATCGTAAATACAAAAATGCGTTTTTTATCATCAACCAAGGAAGTTTCTTAAATTCTTTTATGCTATTGCTACACTAAGACTACTGGACAGCCTGGTTGGTGGCAATGAAGGACACAGATATAGTCCTGAGCGGTGAATCTGCATCTCCTCCCAATGCCTCGCACGATGTCACCCCTCTTTCACTCATCTCTACGGTTCGAAAACACTTTTCCTTTATCTCACACCCACAACGACAACTGTTACGCACGATAGAGACTATAGGCCTCCTAGATGTGTTTGAAACGCCTGGCATTTCCATTACAAATGATTTAGGCTAAGCTAGACGATGACGATGACAATGACGATGATGAAGACGACCAATTATTTATCAGTTGTATTGATGCAATTTTATAGCTATTTACACTACCTCCCAAAAGAAGCATTCTGAGCGACTGTTGGGTTTGGGATGGCAGAGTTCTACCAAAGGTTCAGTCAACCAGGTGCCTGAGGAGAAGATACATCATCGTGTTCGCATTGATATGACCAAAGTCGATCATTTCGTCGAGTTCATTAATCGCCCATACTTTTATCAAGACGTGTCTTACGGAACTAAATTCCTTAAGCTAGACAGTGGCGAAACCATCGAGATGCGGAACGTGGTGCGTACCGTGACGCGGTCTACGATGATTAGCCAGTACATACAGTTCTGTCAGGAGGAGAAGTTGTAACCTCTCATTCGCACCACTTTATTCAATATCCTAGAAGTCAGACAAGCTTCACAGAGAAAGTCGTTACAAGGCCTCGACAATACTGCTGCCGATGGCTCTGCTGTTTCCAGAAAATTGAAGTGATTGTCGATGATCTAGAGAAAGGAGGAATGAATAGGCAATATTGCGATGAGGTTAAGGAAAGGCTTAAGAGTGGAAAACGCTCCTTAAAGACCAATTATCGCGTTCACTGCAATACAGAGAAAGCTTTATGTCCTGATCATTGCCGCAAGTTCGCTTTAAGTGACGAAGAAGATCCCGACTTCCAGGAGAAATGCTCACATCAACACACAGAAAACTGTAAGGAGTGTCAAAATCTGCGAAATGTCTTAGATGAAGTCGAAGACAAAGTTCGAGGTCCATTTTGGATCCCTTACGGCAGTGAACAATTAGCCAACTAGTTGGCTTGTTAGCTCAATTGGTAGAGCGCTGCACCGGTATCGCAGAGGTCATGGGTTCAAATCCCGTACGGGCCTGAAATTTTTTTCAGGTCCTATTTACAACTACTCGTTTCAGTAGTGTTCTTAGCTGCGAGGATCTCTTAATTTCATCTCCACGGCGTTAATCATGCGAACCAACTAGCTCACAATCTAAAAAACTTTCTTAAATAGTAAGACGAAATTTTTCCCCAAGTAGGTGTCAATTATTTTCCTGAAGAAAAACGGCAAAAGAGGTCTGAAAAGATTATGCACAAGATGAAAACACTTCCGCGAAATGAACAACTTAGTTGTCAAAAAAAACTGGATTCCCTTAGCGCATTGTGTTCAAAGGAAATGGCTCTTGAAATTTTACGTAAAGTTGTCAAGAAAGAATACAACAGATGAGTTTCACATTTATAGGAACACTTCTTTGAACGGCTAAATGTTGTTACGGAAACTATTTTTGACGCGTATTATAACACGAACGCATGAAGTTAATTTGCATATAGGAATTATTAATGAAGTATTTTTCCGGAAAATTTTTGCGGCACCTTCAAGTATTTTAGGGCTCTTACGCTTTAGAAACCTGTCTGCAGGTCAGACCGCCTTATCGTTAGTTTCAATCAAGATGGCGAATACTTATGAAATTCGCCGAGCTCTCTACGGTGCAGGATGAGGAGTGCCCAAAAGTTTTATTTTATCTTTAACTTGCTGTTTCTAAGTACTTTTAAGCTGCAATAGACTTGACTCTAGATCAGGTCCCACGTAAGAGAAAATAGCTTTCAACCGCACTTACCTCACTCCTCACAAATTTCAATGCTCACGATAAGGTATTTTGAAAGTTTCATAACTCGGTAAAAATTTTATAGAATGCAATCATTTTACCTTTAAAGTATTAAAATAAAGTCATTCCTAAATATATAAAATAATCAGCTTTCTAGATTGGGAAATAAGGATTTGGTAGCGCTCGATATTTATAGCTTAATAATAGGGGTCACAGAAGGCAAATTGGGCAGTTTTTGGGTGACCTTTAAAATTGTCGCATAAAAAATAAAAAGAATGAAAATAATCAAAATAAATGTGATATTTGTACATGGGATAGAATTTTCGACTTTCACTGAAAAAAAGGTCAAAATCAGATATTGCATAATTTGGCGATGTTTACATCTCATGCTCTCAACAACAAATGTTTCAGACAAATAACGCATGCACGGCTTTGAAAGAATGTTATCTTATGAGCAATATTCTGAAGAGAAATCTCGCCTCTGGTTGTTATATTTAAAAAAAAATTGATCAAACTTCATAGAGGACTACTCGACGTAACTACAAACATATACCTCAAATCGTGTGCATATCATCCAGATTCCGAGTGCTGTACCTTCTTTCATGGGAATTTGAGCGATCCGAAGTCCTCTGACGATACACTGTTATACTTGTATGTCATTTGAAACATGTTGAAGTCGACTGATCTACACGAAACTATCCTCACACCGGTCATTTGTCATAAACATGTACGTTGTCACGATTGGTGTTACCCAGCAGAAAGGATTAGGCTGAATGCAAAGCGCGTTGCAAAATACAAAAAAAAGAAACCAGAAAGATTCCTTTCAAAGGTTTTAAAACACCCCTACTGTCATATGGAAATCTTTTACACTGGGTTTATGCCATCCTGATTCAGTATAAGCTTTCGCGCAATTTTACAGTTATCAAGAGAGATTGGTGACAATGGAAGACTACTTCGAGAGCCGAAATATAACCTTCCATCATTTGGCAACACAATAATCGACTCAAGGTCTCTCCCACTGGCATACAGTCACTACATGTATTTCATGAAATACACTCCATGTATTTCATAAACGAGGTAAACTTTCCATCGCATTTCATACTATACAGCTGCTTAGCTTAGTTAATTGTAACATTACCATAGCAAAATAAAAATATTGTGTTTTTCGATTTGTGCAAAAACAAATTAAAGCTGTTAAAGATTACGAACGACTGCATATGTTGCGTTCCTCAATCATTAAAAAACGCTCACATAATCACTAACCTACAACTCTTCTCTCATTTTTAAAGACAGTACATATAGTTGTCTGCATTAAAAAACTTAGAGTACTTAGTTTATCTAAAATACTCCAACTGTATTTTGAAGAACTTCACTCTTGAGCCGACCTACGATCAATTCCAAGCCTAACATTTTCCTCCATATATGAGTCTGTCCTCCAATAGGTCCAATTAAATGCATGTGTAATATTCAGCTAAATACACATTAAAAATGTTGTGCGATGTTGCAAAAAGGCTATTGATAAAATTGTGTAGATCAGGGTTAAATTAGTCACCAGATTCTTACAGTAAATAACCAACTGGAATTTCTCAGTTATCTCTATTTTCCATCTAGTGGCCATCTTATTTTGAACTAACTGACAAGTTTTGTTATGAGCCATATCTTGAGATATTATTATTCAAAACAATACTCTTCTCCTAAGTCTCTCCGCTGTACCACCTTGTGGACTAATGCATTAAACAAAGTCTTATAGTCTGCAGCTTCCCCATTGTTTGCTTTCCACAGTTTCAGCATATGAAATCCCCTTTGAGACAAATCTGATGGGTCTCTTCAATTCCTTCTGTCTTCTTCCTCAATTCCAGGTATTCGACGTGCCAGTTGATCCCACCCGCCACCAATAGCTTTGCCAAGTGTTTGAAGGTCTTCACAAGTTATCACTCCCTCTTGAATATATAAACAAATGGAGAGTTAATTATTTTAAGATTATACCAGCTCACTGCTCACAGCTTACTGTGACTCAGTATCAGTTTCAAAATCATTCGTTGCGAGTATTTTTTTAGGGGGAGGGGGGGTGAGAGAAAAGGCTTCTTTTTCTGTCATGGCGGAGATTTTCCATCAGATGTTGTGGAGGCATGGAAGCCAAGTGGTTAGGATATGGTGGTCCTGGGAACAAGCCCACCACCCTGCCACTCACTGGATCGTTCTTAATGGTTCCCTGAGTTCAACTTCTTGGCTGTGCTTTGTAAATAGCCAGCTGCGGCCTGCCTCTGGCCAGTTAGGATTTTTACATCCCGTGTTTATTTACAATGTTTGGGACCAGATTGTCCGTATTTATCCTGAGATGAGCCTTGCTGGGGGAGACTGGTCAATTTTAAGAGTGTGTCCACGAGAGCACCAAGCAATCCAACCATATGCCATCTCACCGATTTCAGTGAAACTTTGCCAGTTTTAAGGGTCTACCCCAAAACTCAAAACGACAAACCGGTTTCTATTTTGGTTTTTTTCGGGGAGACATAGACCACCCCCCGTTTTCTTAGTTTTCACCGGGGAAATCGCTTCAAAATAAGTAAAATATATGAAGCTCTCACTGCGATAGTATTTAACCGATTACTCTGAGAGTTTGCATACATATTATTACATCTTTAGCATACGTCCGACACAAGTATCAGTCAATTTGATCGACGGCTTGTTAATCAACAGAGGCAAATAGATGACTTTGTTTTTAGACTTTTCGATTCATCCGAATATTTGACATCTTTGAGGTGAAATATCTCCCCTTGCTAGAGAGCTACAACACTAATTTTAATTCCCCTTCAGAATCCATCATTTCACCTCTGAAAACCATCAAAAAATCTTTGGGCAATACCGTATTTTTGTCTTGGATGCCTTTTAAAATCTGCGACTGTGACAAGCTTCTCTCAACTACACCTGTCACGCAATTCTGGCTCTTGGCGGTCACTTAGCCAAATAAACCTACATTTTATAGCTCGTTATACAAGCTGATCGATTAAGAAAACTAGGAAATGTGAAAAACTTTCGAGATTTCTTGTAGGAATGGAAAATTTCACGTTTAAAGAGATGCATGTTGGCGAGATGTTGATTGGAAAATCGTAGCGTTTCTTTCATCTGTTGTATTTTGTATTTCGGAGATTTACTAAAATTAGCAAATATGGCTTTTGTAGGGAACAAGACATTCATTAGTCTATGATTTGAATGCTTTTTATCATTATCACACAGTTTACAACGTGGAAACTGTAACAGGAGAGGAGATTTTAAAGTCACATGTCGCGTGCTTGCTGACGCACAAGTTCCCGTGTCTAACAACTTCGGCTTTTCCAGACCGTGGATGACGAGAAACTCTACCCTCCTCATTTGAAAGGAACTATCAATAGCCCCATGGAATTCATTAACTGCGCCATGGTTACAGACTGAAAATGTTGATTCCTCTTCCCACCATCAAAAAATTCCGCGCAGAAATAGTATATATAGCAGAAAAAGAGAAGTAAAAATTGTTTACCATTTTTTCCAAGGTAACACTTCTAGAAGGTTCTTAAACTTTCTATTGTTTCATTTGCCTGTTTTTTGACTGTAAATATCGTCTGCATTTGCCAGTTTTTTGCTAAATGTCATGACCTTTCCCGCGTACACGTGCCAGCCAGTTGGTACCCAGAACTCTTTCGAGTTTCATTGCGTGGCGTTGGGCTTAGGTGTGTAGGTCTCGCTCAAAAGATATCTGCACGCTGGAAAAGTCTAAGCAACACGGGTTCCTATGTTTCTCCTTTTTCTTTGTTCGTATTTTTAGTCTCTTTCTTGCATTATTATACATGTATGTTTTTTTTATTCCCTCAGGGCATTCCTCAGAGGTAGGCTATGAAAGAACCCCTGTCATTAATAACTCTATTTCTCAAGAGGATGTGTTTTTATTTGCTCTCTACTGCCATTCTGAGAACATGAAACTAAGTCCCGAAACGTTTTCTGTTTCGTGATTCCCAAAAACTGTGTTCGCGACAACATAAATTGAGAAATCAATTTAGCCGCAAAAGGCAAATCCATGCAAGGTAGCGTTCTAAGATGGTAAACTAGAGAAGTTACATGGACAAGTATGTAATGTGTTGAGGGGTCAAATGTTTACACGAAATCTGTAATCCTCAAGCGGAGAACTCGTATATGTAACGGCCGAAAAATGTCACGCATTTAAGGTTACGCGTACTGTAACTGTTATCAAAATGAATGAGTAAGAAGGGCAAGAAGAATGCTTATCTGAACATTAGTTTTCCTAAGTGGTGATTTGTGACTGAGATGAACTTTATATCATATGCCAGGGATACGCAGATACCGTATAGGCGCTTACATAAATAGAGGCGGGCGATCCGCCCTCTGACTTTCGAACTGCGACAAGTTTAAAGCGCAGACCAACTGGCACAGTTTGGAGCACATCAGAAACCTTCAGCAAACTAATCGTAGACGCGGTTGGTTATCAGCAACGTGCACAGATCTCTGAACCCGGGTCATCGCGAGAACTATACCCAATCTGTCACAGGCAGAACAAGAAAAAGAGATATTCTTGTTAAGAGGAAGAATTTATTTTAAAAGACGTTTCATTCATTTACTGGTATCTAAAAGCACCTTAACATGAGCAAACATAAAGTGAAGCTGACGAAAAAAATCCACCTTTGATGAGATCAAGAGGAAATGGACGGAGGGTTGCCATTCTGTGGGGGCAACCTCAGGGAAAATTCTGGCGAACAATCTTAATTAGCCAGGTGGACTATGGATGGGCTCTTTGGAAACTCAAAAAGCAAAGAATTATCTCCTTGACGTGTGCTGGACAGGGGAGGAAACTAGTGAGGCAACCACCCCTAACGTGGCTTCCCAAATATCCAGTTTAGAGACAACACCGGTCAGAAATGTTGTCTAAGACTGACTGGTTGATAGAGCAGCAAATCGCTCGATACTTCAGCCGGTTATCTGCCCTAACATAATTGGTTCATTGAAGAGGTTCTCCTTTGTAAGTATGAATGAGGACAAAGAGGCCGATGTATAACGAGCTATAAAATGTAGGTTTATTTGGTCAAGTGACCGCCTAGAGCCAGAATTGCGTGACAGTTGTGGTTGAGAGAAGCTTGTCACAGTTGCAGATTTTAAAAGGCATCCAAGACAAATACGGTAGTACCCGAAGACTTTTTTGATGGTTTTCAGAGATTAAATGATGGATTCTAAAGGGGAATGAAAATTAGTGTTGTAGCTTTCTAGTAAGGGGAGATATTTCACCTCAAAGATGTCAAATATCTGGATGAATCGAAAAGTCTACAAACACACCGTCTATTATTTGCCTCTGTTGATTGACAAGCCGTCAATCAAATTGACTGATACTTGCGTCGAGGATGCAATAATATGTATGCAAACTCTCAAAGTAATCGATTGAATACCATTGTAGTGAGAGCTTCATACATTTTACCTATTTTGAAGCAATGTCCGTAGTGAAAACCAAGAAAAACCAGTGGGGTGGGTTTTTGTGAGATGGCATGTAACACGACTACCTGGTGCTCTTGTGGACACACCCTTCAAAGTAACTATACAAATACATATCCACACACATATTCCTCCAGTATAATATGTTGAATCAAACTGATCGCAATTGATTTATGTTTTGACAGCTAATGGGGGGTATAACTGATGGTGAGTCAGTAACAATTCATGACAAAAAAACTATTTTGGGAGAGAGATTGAAGGTTCTTCGAGTCTGTAAAGAAATTTTACATGATTGATCCTTAAAATATCATGCTATTGGATAGTTAATCAACTTGAAATCTAATTTTCCTTTTGTTCTTACCCTTAAACTTCCTTGTCTCACTAGTGTTTGATACCCCAGAAGTTCCAGGTTCTTCAATAGGATCAAATCCAGGTTTTTTGGCAGTTGAGCCACTTTCCTCCTTTTGCTTAACTTCAGTGGAAGCAGAAGTTAGTATGTAAGTAAGAGAGATGAAAAGGCTAGGGTAAAAATGTAATATCTCATTTTTGTGTTTGCATTTCCTCCTGCTCACTAGTTTGTCTGAAGAACTAAATTTTAAGAAGTTTTGCCTGCAGAACAGGCATAATTAGTTGCATTTTTCTGGCAAATTAAGATAAGTGCTAGGTGAGTATAATATAATAACGCCTTCCTTTGACTTTATACTCGCCTCATGTTTGCCTCAATTCTACTGAAAAAGGCAAAATAATTTATACCTATTTTTCAGGCTAAAATATGGATCCTGGCATAGCAAAGTCAGACAATTAGTGGTTCATTTGGATCTACTGAGATACAATTTACCCAGTAACTGCCATTAGCTACAAACAGCAGGCTCTTCTGGTCAGCAGCAATATATTTTCTCTAACACACTTATGTGGTGGCCTAAGTTATTTGTATTCTCCATTAGCATGATTACCATCAATATACAATTTGTCATAATGTTTATCTTTGTTTAATACTGTATAACTTCCAAACTTATTACTTATATAACTACTAACATCTTATAGTTCATTTTACAAACTATTTCAATTAAAAGAAACATGCTTGTTTCAGGTTCATACAACCTTATTGTGACTACCCAGTTGATTCTGAGATAAATATCTTAAAATATTCACAGAGCTATTAAAATTAAGAAGGCCTTCAAGCACTATTCTGTTCAAGAATAATTCTCTTTTGACAACTTACTTCACAATTATATTGACTTAAACCTTTTCTCTGTTTCCAGGAAACAAAAATTGGCAAATGAAAAGTCTCTGGTACCTTCTTTATGCTTTTGAGAGGGCGACTGAATGTCTTCTTAAGCTGGGTTGTCTGTCCCTCCTGGATTCTCTTTGACTTCTGTCAAAAGAAGAACCTTTCATAGTTAGAATTGCTTCTACAAATTTTTATGTTTAAATATAAGTGACTCTTACAGTGACAGTAACACAGCCTCTTGCATTACTTGGATTGGTAATTAAATGTTGAAGCTTAAAATTTGTTTAGTTTGAGAGGCAAAATTTGGGCATGAGAGGCCAATTCGTAGGTAGATGTATTTTAAACAATTCCAAGTTATGTGTTCACCTTTAAAAAACAAAAATCCATGGCTACATACAGACTAGCAACTTAGTTTGTACTTTCTCTGAATTTGGAAGCTATAAGATCATGCAGTGGTGCATGTTTTTAAGATATTTCATTATATAAAGGTCTAATATATACATTTAGCCAAGCTTAAAAGCGGAGCTCGCTTTTTTTTTCCCACACATCTCAAGGGCACAATGCCTTGCCCCAGCCAGGACTAGAACCCAGGTCGTCCAACTCAGAGCCCAGCACACTGACCACTGGACTACTGAACAAAGCTGTGGCGTTGGCGTGCCTGCAGGACAGTTGACCACGCATGTTAAAAGTAGCACCTTGTACAGTCGTACATCCAAATTTATTCGGCTTGATGGGTTACTACTATTTTGTATAATTATGAGGCTATGCTCTGCGAGATCTGCTATAAACATTCAAATTTCACATTTTTTGCAAGAGATTAGTGGCTAGTCACTTATAACTTCTTGGATTTTCATTGAGAGCTTGAAACAAAAACGTGTTCTTGGCCAACAGTGGGAACTAGCTGGTCACTAGCAAAATTTTCCTGTGAAAGGTCTTTAGCATATCTAAAAGAATTGATAGAGAACTCAGCAATGCATTTGAACTGCAGGATAAAGACATCAACACAAATAAAACAATCCTCACAGTGTGGTAAACAGACCAAAATATTAAACCTCAGGTCCCTAAGAGTGATTTAATCTATAGCATTTAATTTCTTCTTACAACATCACCCCTAAACCAAACATTAAGGTCAAGAGAACAAAGGAAATGATCAACAACTAAAGGAGCTCTTGATTGTTAAACAAATTCTCCTTGTCTCTACTTTCAGAAATGTACAGAGAACAGTATGGAGAATATGCAGATTGATTTTAGGGTGTACTAAATTACAGTGTAAGGTTAAACAGATATGAGTAGAGAAGTTAATGTGACTGCATGCTAAAATGATTGCCTGTTCAGATATGAAGGGAAGGCCTGGCCAGTCACAGACCACTTCATGTCACCTATCAAATAAAATAACTCATTTACCTCATTTTGACTGTAGCCACACTGGGAGTTTCCTTTATGAGTTTTAATTCCAGTTTGGCATTGTAGCCAATTTCTCTTAACCCTCTCTCTAATGCATCTTTAACTTTTCCATCCTCAAAGTCTTTTTTAAGAACAGGTCTCTGTAAGAATCAAACATCTTGGGAAATGAAAATTTTCAACCCCCCTTCAAATTTTGCATGCAGTTAGGCGCTCAGGGGGGGATACACAAACATGCCCTTTTTAAGAGAGTGTCTCTGTAAGAGCGGTCCGGTCGATTTTGCTTGAGACACAGATTTCGCTCGTTTCTCGTGTGTTGTAAGACATTCATGTACCTATACTAAAACCACAATCAGTTTGATCGGATCTCTTTATTTTTCAGAGTTTTACGGAAATTAAATTTCCCTCGAGCGAAGGCTTGTCGTGACACTTTTCAAGACTTTAATTTCATACAACTTTTGAGGACAATTTACAAGAAACTACGGAACTCAGCAAAAAACAAATACCACAGCCATGTATATTAACTCTGTCTTATCTATCGAGGCGACTTTCGTAACCATCACGTGTCAATCAAGGAAACAGGAAGACTTGAACGACACCTTATCGGTTCACCTAAATCACACACGCCAAAACCGATCAAATTCAAGGTAAATTTTTGAAAAAGTGAGGCGTTCTTTACTGATCCAACTAACATAGCTAGGAAGTAAGTGCCATAGAAAAGGTAACTACAGAAAAAAACTTTGCGGCCCGACCTTTACGAGAACTTTATAACTCCGTGAACCTACCTAATTTTCGGCAATCTCCAAGTTTGGCCGCCATTTTGAGGGACTTGTCAACATGAAGCGTAACCGATATAAATCAAGCAGGTAGATTTAAAACCGTCAGAAACACATACGAAAGCAATTCAAATGAACTTTACTTTCAATTCAAGCGGCAAAATTTAAAATTGTTCGTTAAACTTACCATCCCCATGCGACCATTTCTTCCAACAATTCAAACACTACAACTTTCTGAATTCCCCTCGTCGATTCCACCGCAAGAAATAGCCTGTGCCACCCAAGCTTCGACTCGAATGTGAAGTACGAATCAAACAACATAACTGCTTCATCTTCGCGGCAATATCACGCTGGTATTTTGATTTTCTGATCGACAAGAACGGTGATCAGAA
>NC_089312.1:3220300-3222800 GCF_036669915.1 Pocillopora verrucosa
CAAATATTTCAGACAAATGACGCATGCACGGCTTTGGAAGAATGTTATCTTATGAGCAATATCCCGAAGAGAAATCTCGCCTCTGGTTGTCATCTTTTAAAAAAAATTGGAGGACTACTCGACGTAACTACAAACACATGCCTCAAATCTTGTGCATATCATCCAGATTCCGAGTGCTGTACCTTCTTTCATGGGAATTTGGGCGATCCGAAGTCCTCTGAAGATTCACTGTTATACTTGTATGTCATTTTAAACATGTTGAAGTCGGCTGATCTACACGAACCTATCCTAAAACCGGTCATTCGTCATGGGAGTTACTACATCACGGGCGACGAGCGGGGATAGAAAAAACGACCCAAATACGAGTGGTCAGCGGTGAAACAACTTTCATTTTCATATATAGACAGATCATTTGTAGTATCGGGAAACAATCGTGTTGTAAAGCCGAAGTGTAAACAGTTTACTTCGCTAAATAAAATGTTAAGCAATTCAAAAGTGTTGATTGTACATATATCTTTTACTGCTTTACTAAACAATGAAGGCATCGGTGGCATCCGAAAGGTACCAAGAAGAATTAAATATACGTTTTGTAGTTGCAGAAAACAATCGTGTTGTAAAGCCGAAATGTTACCAAGTTACACTTCGCTACTTAAAAAGTTAAGCAATTTTCCTCAAGCTTTAACTGGAACAATACTTTTAATGCTCTATAAACCAACGGAGGCATCGGGAAAGGCATTGGCGACACCGGGAAAGGCATTGGTGACACCGGGAAAGGCATCAAGAAGAATGATATTCACGTTATGTAACTTGTTGTGTGACGAAAAAAACGTATCTTGACTTGTTCAAAGCATTAATCACAGTTGGCTTCCTTTTCACTTGAATTTTGTATACACAGCCTAAGATGAGAAATTTAAAATTTCTATCAGCTGAAGTTCTTTTACTGCATATTATATCTATTCAATCGCCCCCAATTCAAGTGGAAAAAAGGCAAGTAGAAAAACACTGAGCTTCGAGAAACAGCCATGTTAAGGCTAATGTATTTACCATTCCTTAAATATTTACAATCAAGACCACTCGTTTAGGAGATCTTTTCTCAAAAGATCCACACGTGCAAATAATGCTGTTTTCTGTTCGAAATGTTTTTCTTCCTATTCAATTGAACAACTGACTTAGCGTTTAAGCCGAGAAAAAAATCACAAAGTTTAAATTCTGGGATGTTGTCCACTGTTGGCTCCATCAAGTTACGATTCTGCACCATTGACGCTCGTGAAAATCTATCTTAATTGACTACCAAGGACTGTATTTCTTATCTTGCAAATTAAGGTCTGTACATGACATTAAGTTCATCATCTGGCTCGTTGTTATAGTCAGCTTTAAAATTTAAACTCTACTGGTGCTGACAAGAAACCACCCTAAGGGCAGGTGAAATGTTGCGTAAGCGTCTCCGCGAAAGGCACATCCAGACAACTTGCATGGAAAAACTGGCCGCAGCTATCGCAACCAAGCCAATCCTTTCCATCGTCGTCTTTGCAAATCTTACAGACCGCGGTCATCCATCTCTGCTCTGTTTCCCTCGAAATATCCAAAACAATAATTGCCTTCAACAGAAAAGCCATCGAGATGTTCTTTCAAAAAGTCGATCTCTAAATCTCTTAACATTGTTGGGTTTTGGTCTTCATCCATGGTAAAATCTTCCAGGAAAAGCAAACTACAGTGCGAAAACCAAGTTCCTGCCAAATTTGATTGACATTTTTGACAACCGGAAATCATGGTACTTTTTTTTCGTCACGCACGTCACGCAGCTAGCTACAAACCATATATATAATTATTCTTGGTGCCTTTCCAAATGCCACTGACTCTCTCTCTGAAGCCTCCATTGTTTATTAAAGCAGTAAAAGATATGAGTTCAATCAACACTTTTGAAAAATTGCTTAAACTGTGAAGTAAACTGTTAACATTTCGGCTTTACAACACGATTGTCTCTGGAACAACAAATTATATGTCTCTATATGAAGTATAAAAGCTGTTTCACCGCTGACCGCTCATATTTGGGTCGTTTTTTCTATCCCCGCTCGTCGCCCGTGATGTGGTAACTCCCGGTCGTGTGTCAAGGTTGATGTGGCCGCGGGCTGTTAGAAACCTCTAAACTGGAAATTTTTGAAGCAAACTGCGGCTTAGTGTCGGTTGCACGGGGAAGATTGAGTTTTTAGTGAATTGAAATGAGACTACAGTATGTGCTTGAATTTTGCGTCGCATTTGTGGCCGCACGGTCATTTTGAGCTTGGATTTTTCGCTTCTGGGATCAGGCGTTCGGAAATGGAGTGTTCAGCATTGGGCTTTTCTTATGTACGTTGAAAACCTCGAAATGAACAACTCGCTAAAATGGGCTCTTTTCATCAAAGTAAGCGGTCAGATAACAAGCGATACACTGTGGAAGTAAGGGGAGGTATTTTTATTGAGAATTTGACGTATTTTTTTATTCCATTAAACGGTCGTAAAT
>NC_089312.1:3225300-3237800 GCF_036669915.1 Pocillopora verrucosa
GTGCAGCTAGTCAAGTTCAAAGTCAAGGATTATGCTACATGTAAATTCACGTGGAACGACCTTTGAACATCAACGCGCGCCCGATGGAACAACATTTTCTTTTAAAAGAACGACTCCCGTGTTCATTTAGCGATTTATTAATCGTCGACCGTACTTTACGCCTGTCAGAGCAGAAGTAACAATTGCTTTTCAAAAACTAACTAACGAGCCATCCTAATTTAAAGGAAAAATTATAATACTATTTGGAAAAGCGGTTAAAATCGAAAACTGTGCAGCTTGTCACGATCAAAGTCGATGATTATGTTACACGTAAATTCACGTGGAACGACCTTTGAATATCAACGCGCGCCCGATTGAACAACATTTTCTTTTTTTTTTTTTTTGACTGTAAATCAAGAAACCAACACCAGCCAGTCGCTCGGCCGGGCGACCAAGAAAATATTTTCAGTCGCCCGAGGCCAAATGTTAGTCGCCTCAGGCGACCGGGCGCCGTTAGAGCACAGCCTTGATAGGACTTAAAGAAAGTTTGCAGAGGGTTATTAGGAAAATGCATTGTGTTCTTTTGGAATTTAATGACTGAAATTTGCTAAGAGCTGATAAAAGTCAATAAAAGAAGGCCAAGGAGCCATTTTTTACATGGAGTTTGTGAATTAAAGCCATCAGACTTTTTTGTTGTTGGTTTTTTTTGTTTGGTTTTTTCAAATTGATTAGAACAATGTTCTGTAGCATTCCAACCATGTTACACAAACTGACTAGAAGGAAACATCCCTAGTATATGAAGTATAATTGTTTGTCTCATAATGTAGCCACTTTCATTGTAGTTTGCAATGTTTTGATAGCATACTGTGTATCTTTATCAGGCCATGAGGTCAACTGGGTATGTGTCGCCTAAACTGTTCTACTCAGTTGTAATTGGCTAGAATTCCACAGCTGTGATTGGCACATTCTATTAACTTATTTAAATATATTCACAAAGTGTTAATTCAAACAAAACAGAAGATTGAGCATTTTCAGAGAGCTTCCATCGTGAACTGTGCACAGAGGACCATTGCTTTAATTTATCCTTTGCTTTAACCCTGCTTTCATGATCATTCTTCTGTACTTCATGTATCAGTGGTT
This sequence comes from Pocillopora verrucosa, assembly GCF_036669915.1. Taxonomy (NCBI): domain Eukaryota; kingdom Metazoa; phylum Cnidaria; class Anthozoa; order Scleractinia; family Pocilloporidae; genus Pocillopora; species Pocillopora verrucosa. The sequence goes on from NC_089312.1 coordinate 3,226,420, forward strand.
TGACTAGTGTTCAAATTTATGTGAATAATATCAAACCATACTTCAGTCAGGTTGTGTTGATGCTTAATTGCAAACATTCATAGAGTGGGTGCAATATTGGTATCCTCACTGAAGTTTCCTCAGTTTTTTTATACAAATATTTTTATTTTAGGCAAGGCGTGTGCATAAAATCAGCCTCCACTATTTGCCAATGAGGGACTGTAATGAGTAATTGTTGTAAATATAAGCTTCTAGAAATTTCCAGACTACTGAGTCATCCTAACTTGCATACCAGAGAACTTTCCAGAACATTTCATCAAGTCATGCATTTATTATGTAATACTTCTAAAATAGTTCTTATGTAAGCTTCTGGAATGTTCCAGAACACTTTGTGAATATATATAAAGACTCACTTATGTAGTAGTAGTTGTTATTGTTGTTGGAGTGACGACTGTTTTGAAAGCTATGCCGAGAGAGAGAGAGTTACTACGGAAGATCGCTTATTTCAAAGAACTTTGGAGACAGCAGTGAGATTGTGTCAGTGGTGAGCTAGCATGTAGACTGTGGTGGGCTTAATTAAGTTTATTAAAGATAAGTATCGTACTGCTTTTAGCAGTAGGAGAAGTTACTGCCATCTTGTATGGAATTTTTGTAAGTCATCCGATAGTGGGAAGATTGAGCGGGTACAGGAGTGCTCACTACGGGCAATAAATAAATCAAAGACGGAAACGTGTTAATAACTCCTTGCTCGTGCGTGTTCCAAGCTGCCTATCACGACTATTCAAAACTAAGAACACCGTCGCAATACTGCCTCAGAATCTGGGACTTCGAAATGCCTCGTTTTGACTTTACAGGTTAAAATACAATAGAATACCATGGTCCATATCTGGTCGAAACTTAGCAAAAAATTATGGACGTCACCAACCCTCGCGATATTTGAGACCAGAACACGAAAAATTGACAACAGTAGAATCGTGAACAGAATCATTTTATATTATTTTACAGTATTTATTATTATGCTGTTGACAAGTATGTGAAACATTACCTTATTAATTTTTGTACACTAGTTATTAGCTGCTGACTTTAGTTAGGTGTCCCAAATTAACTAATCTAGAGCTTAAAACATTGACACATTGATAAAGTTTTCAATCATTCATTCATTTGTCCTAGCGTAAATGCTAGATTCTATAATCTCGAGAATGTAAGATTTCGGTCAGAATACTGGTTCTTTTAGTTTTATAGAATCTTCCCGCCATAAATACCATTTAGCGTTAAGCAGATGAGTAAAAGTGTATGTCTTGTGACATATCGCTATTTTTTTTAATCATGACTCCTTGTTTTTATGTTGCAGGCTCCTGTAACAGTGGGCGTAGATCTAAGAATGGTACCTGATGAGAGACCTGCACCTGGTGAGTGGGCCTTAACAATCACTCGATCAGAAGCGGGGAATGGTCCTTAAACCACGCATTGTATTTCTTGTCCTTTGCAATTACTAAGGTCACTAAGCCGGGTGGCAGGGTGCAGTGTTGATTGACACTCGTTTCGATTAGGCATCAGTCATTATTTATTAAAAAGAGACGGCCACTAGGTGGAAGTAGAGAAAACTTTGCTAGTTACTAATAAATTTCAGTCGCCTATTAATTGTTAGAATCTAATGATTCATTTAACCTTGATTTACGTCCTTTTATCGATAGCCTATTTACAACATTGTACAACATGTGTTTAGCTAATATTAAACACGTCAAGCACTTATCTTCGTGTAACTGAAAATCGAAGCAAAGTACGCCTGTTCTGCAGGCTAAATCTCTTAAACTGTAGTTCTTTAGACAAACTAGTTGGCAGGAGGAAATACATGCACAAAAATGAAATATCACATTTTTACCCTAACCTTTTCATCTCTCTTACTTACATACTAGCTCCTAGTTCCACCGAAGTTAAGCAAGAGGAGGAAAGTGACTCAGCTGTCAAAAAACCTAGACTTGATCCTACTGGTGAACCTGGAACTTCCGGTGTATCCAGTACTAGTAAGACAAGGAGGTTTAAGGGTAAGGACAAAGGGAAAATTACATTTTAAGTTGATTGATTTTCAAAAAACTTGCAATTACCATATGCGCTGCACGTAACTACCCAGCAGCATGATATTTTTAAGGATCGATCATGTAAAATTTCTTTACAGACTGGGAGAACCTTCAATCTCTCTCTTATTGTGATGAATTGTTACTGACTCACGATCAGTTATACCCCCACCAGCTGTCACAACTGAAATCAACTCTGATCAGTTTGATTCAACAAATTATACGTGAGGAATGTGTGCGTGGATATGTATTTGTATACTTTTAAAATTGACCAGTCTCCTCAGACAGGGTTCATCTAAGGATAAATACGAACAATCTAGTCCCAAACTTTGTAGATAAACACAGGCTGTAAAAACCCCAACTGGCAGGAAGCAGGCCGCACTTAGCTCTATACAAAGAACAGCCAAGGAGTTGAACTCAGGGAACCATTAAGAACAATCCAGTTAGAAGCAGGGTGGAGGGCTTGTTCCCAGGACCACTAGACTACAAATCCGGTGTGCTAACCACTTGTCCACTCTGCCTCCACAATATCTGATGGAAAACCTCTGGCATGACAAAAAAAGCCTTTGCTCTCCCACCCCCCCCCCCCCCCGAAAAAATTCACTTGTAATCAATGACTTTAAAATTGTTACCAAGTCACAGTAAGTAACAAGTAAGCTGGTAATCTTAAAATAATTAACCCTCCATTTGTTTTTATATTCAAGAGGGAGTAGTAACTTATGATGACCTTCAAACGCTTGGCAAAGCTATTGGTGTCAAGTGGGATCGACTGGCACGTCGACTACCTGGAATTAAGGAAGATGACACAGGAAAAATTGAAGACAGATATAAGACTTTGTCTCAAAGGGGATTTCATAAACTGGGACTGTGGGAAACAAACAATGGGGTAGCTGCTGATTATAAGATTTTGTATCATGCATTAGTCCACAATTTGGTACAACGGAAAGACTAAGCAGAAAAGTGTTGTTTTGAATAATAATATCTCATAGATATTGTTCATACCAAAATCCGGCAGTTAGTTTTAAAAGAGACGGCCACTAGATGGAAAGTATAAATAACTTCGCTAGTTACCAATAAATTCCATTTGGCGAATAATTGTAAGAATCTAGTGTTTAATTAATTCTTGATTTACATCCTTTTATCGATAGCTTTTTTACAACATTGTGCGACATGTTTCTAGCTAATATTAAATATGCATTTTGATTAGATCTATTGGAGGAAAGACCCATAGACGGTGGAGAATTTTGAAGCTTTGAAATGATCATAAGTCGGCTCAAGAGAGAAGTTCTTTAAAATAAACTATATAAGTACTTGACAATAAAAATCTGCGATAAAATATTATAAAACATAACACGACGTTTCGACGTTTCCAGAACGTCATTATCAAGTGAAATAGAATAATAAAATCGAGTATATATATAATAAAACGGTGAATAAATTACAAGGCGTTAAAAGTTAAACAAAGAGTTTGGCCCTAATGGAATCGCTCTGGGTGTTTAAATTGGGCCTTATTGTTCTTATGTACAACATTTCATAAACAAGACAATCCCATTTCGTGCCACATTTTTTAAGCATTCTAAACTGGCTCTCATTGAGTAAGTCAACGTTCCCATGGGCATCTCTCAGGTGGCGACCAATGGCAGAGTATCGATGATCAGCAATGCGTTGAAACAAAACATTTGTCTTTTGGCAATGTTCGCTGAAAATGCGCGATCTCAGTTCAAAAATCGGCATTGACGTACAACCAGTCTACACCAGTAAGAAACTTGAGCAGGACCTAAAGCTTAAAGAAATCAAGCCACGCATCGTAAACCAGCATAGCGTTGTTTACTGTTTTAAATGTGATTTGTGTGATTCAAATTACGTCGGATATACGACGCGCCATTTGTTTCAACGCATTGCTGATCATCGATACTCTGCCATTGGTCGCCACCTGAGAGATGCCCATGGGAACGTTGACTTACTCAATGAGAGCCAGTTTAGAATGCTTAAAAAATGTGGCACGAAATGGGATTGTCTTGTTTATGAAATGTTGTACATAAGAACAATAAGGCCCAATTTAAACACCCAGAGCGATTCCTTTAGGGCCAAACTCTTTGTTTAACTTTTAACGCCTTGTAATTTATTCACCGTTTTATTATACATATACTCGATTTTATTATTCTATTTCACTTGATAATGACGTTCTGGAAACGTCGAAACGTCGTGTTATGTTTTATAATATTTTATCGCAGATTTTTATTGTCAAATGCTTTACCAAATCTTTACTTATTCGAATATATAAGTACTCTAAGTTTTTTAATGTAGTTAACTGTATATACTGTCTTTAAAATAAAAGAACTGCTTGTATGGAGCAATTAGGTTAGTGATTATGTGAGCGTTTTTTTATAACTGGAGAACGAAACAAATGCAGTCGTTCGTCGTTGGTAATCACAGCTTTAATTTGTTTTTGAGCAAATCGAGAATAACGATATTGGAAATTGGGAATATTTGGAAAATCTGACAACTAAAATTGGTACACCATCAAATTTGATCACCTTGTGGTTTAACATACTTTTAAGCCTAATTCTTTTAATTTCATGGATTTGACCGCTCTTTGACTTAAGATTTAAACTTACCGAGTGTTTCTCCCCACTTCTTGAGTGCTCTAGCCGCTTCCTAAGTGCTTTATAACAGAACAGAGCACAATCAAGGCCTCTCTATTTGTTTTATAATAAAGAATCCGTCAAATTACCCAAGCATTACTTCCAATTTTCAAAACGAACTTTATTTCCAAAGCGAACAACAATGTCGTCAGCATGCTCTATACTCTCATAAAGCACGCTACAATAAGCCAATCAGAATCCCTGTTAGAATGGTTCAAATAATCTAATTGGCTCTACAAGACAAAAGCTGTCAAAAGTGTCAAACCATCAAAGTTAAAAAACCATCAAATTTCATAATCTGTGATAGTTTACAAACTAAAATAGTTCGGCAGGTCGATTTTAACGCTTTTGCCTGAAGTTTTTAATACAGAATCTTCAAGTGAAATGTTCAGTGAACTTCAGCCGAATTATGGCTCATAAAAAACACGCGAGTTTTTTCACATGATAAGGTAGAAAACAAACTGTTCAAGGCGAGTGTTTTTTAAATGAACTACAGCCGAATTCACCGGAACATGAAGATCGCTCGGGATGACAGCGCCGCAAAACTCGCCTTTGTTTGGTTCTTCTGTTGCTACTTGCCGGCTCGCTTGTTCCGAAATTTTACTTTCAATTATCGGAAAAAAGCTAAAAAGAAGTCCCAGAAAGGTCGAACATAGTACAATTTGGCAGATGGCGCGACAGCTTTAGCTCAGTTCTATGCTCTATACTCTCATAGAGCATGCTCTTTCAACCATTGAAAGCGCGCGTTATATCCGAACTTTATTATAAATATTATTAGAGTACAAAATATGGAGCTGAGCTGTCACGCCATCTGCCAAATTGTACTATGCTCGACCTTTTCCGGGACTTCTCTCTACCTTTTTTTCGTCAATTGAAAGTGAGATTTCGAAACAAGCGAGCCGGCAAGTAGCAACAGAAGAACCAAACAAAGATTTGTAAACATGTTAAGTGCCGTAATTTGCGTTATATTAAGATACATGAAAAAGTTACCCAGCTCTGATTGGTTAAGATAAATGCAGTTTTCAGGTAATTCAGAAGAGGGCTAATTCAGTGCAAAGAAGTAACAAACCAGACTGAACAATTCCTTAAACTGTTTAGCAGGACTTTGAACTTTTTTGCGCCGTAAAGATTAGAAAAAATCATTGTATATTACTGTTTTGGTCGTACGCGGTTGTTTTGGCCGAACGCACAATGTCACGTCACTTGCAGGGTTTAAATAAATTACTTTTGCACTTGATGCGCGCGCTCTGCCTCTGCATAATTATGATAAGCCATCTCGTATTTTTTCATGTGTATTATTAATACGTAATCACATGATTTTTCTCGTGCAATGGAATAAATATGCACTTGTAAATTCTTTCAAAGATCACAAACTGCAATAGCCCTACGGGCTCGTGCAATTTTGTTAGCCTTTGAAAACATTTTTTTGTGTTTATTTATTCTCAATTGCACCCGACATCATGTGATTACCTATATTTATAACGTGAGCAGAGACGAAAATCGCCAAAGTGAAAACGAACTGTCCGAGTTTCTGACGGTCTTCACGCTCAGTTAGATTGCAAGATTACGAAAGTGCTCGAGAAGTGGGAAGAAACATTTCACTTTGTCTTGTGTTTCTCCCTACACTTATTTCGTGCTCTAGCCGCTTCCTACGTGCTCATATATTATAACAAAACAGAGCACATCTCTTGATGTATTAGTCATACCAAGGAACCAGTCATTACTTTGTCTCGTGGGCGGGGTAAGTTAAGGATGTTAGGGGGATCACATGGTTTTCAGGGGGAACAGAGTGGGAATCAGTGGGAATCAGTCGTTACCAACAGAGTACGAAGGAGAACTATAGCAAAAATTGACAGTCAATTAACTGCTAATGAAGGGAAATTAAAAGAATCTTGCAGAGACTTATGGGGGATCAGGCAAATTTTATCGAGACACAACCAAAATCCTCCGACCCCTCCCTCGAGGAAATAAATAATGACCGATCTTTTAGAGGATGTATCGTGTATGTGTGTGCGTGGGAGTATGAGCGCGCGTGTGTGTGTGTGTTGGGGAGGGGGACAGGCTTACAAGCTGCAGGGATGAATATCTACCTTTGGTTTAATTCTAAATTTCTAAATTTGGAAATTTGGAAATGTGCACGTTTCCGCCGCCTGAATTATGATATTTTGTTTATTATTTACGGGAAAGAAACTATTTCACAAGGGGTGGGGGAAAGGGGGGGGTCAGTCTGGGCACCCAAAGACCTCCCTTTAGACTTGTCATGTCAATGAGCTCACCAGGTAGAGTGTATCACAATATAATTGGAGGCAGCTCGAATCCTCTTAGCGGGAACTCATTAGATTTTCCTTGTCTCGCGCAAATGAAAGAAGTTCTTTTACCTCTGTCACATCCTACTTTATTTTGCTGTACTGGATTTACGAATTTCTTTTGTTTGACCGAACCCTGCCGTGTGATTTATGCGAGCTGGCCCAAGTCTTCGACAGAATACCTGCATAATTTATGTAAGTTTTTTCCGCGCTTTCCATGTCTCATGGGATAGCGTGCTTCTGGTTTAAGTTGACGGCACGTATTGAGGCGATGTAATCGTATTTTCACGAAAAACACGCGATCAATTGAATTGAACTACACCTCCAGATAAGGTGAGAGAGATCGCTGAACAATCTATATAAGTTATGACACATTTTATGAGGCCTCCTATTAGGCTCCCTCGTTTTTGTACGAGGTATCGGCTAGGCAAATAGGCGTAGGAGCATTCAGTGTACGAGCGGTTAAAATAAAAGAAAGTACTTGAGGATAAATTTATCCAGCATCGTAAAGACTGATAATAAAATTTCAACAGAATTTAGTTTGATGGCCTTAGTTATCTACTATCACAGACCCTATCCCAAGGGTTTTAAGATGAGCGAGGAAGCTTGAACGAGCGCTTTACAAAATGTAGAACGAAATGAAGCAACGCTTCAAGACAGGCCTTTGTTTGTACTTAGGCTATCCTAACTAATCGTGCGCCACAAGTAGAAAGCTGATGAGAGGCACGCTACTTCTAATGATCACTGCTCTTGTTCTGAAATGGAAAACTCCTTGGTAATATATCGATAAGTAATAAGCTTTGTGATGGATTGGAATGGCGCTGGTATACGAAATTACCGATTAGTAATATGTATTTTAAACTGCTTGGTGAAAGAAGGTGAATATTATTATGTAAACATTGGTTGAAAAATTTGTAGGAGTTTTATCTTGTGGTTTAGCATACTTTTCTGATTTTTAGGATCAAATTTTTGTGCTTCAAATAGAGTAAAATTTCTGCTGGGAACAAATTATAGTAATTACGATTTTATTTTCTTTTCAAGTAGCAGAACATTGACAAGGAAGCTACATAAAGCTAGAAACAGCACACTCTTGCATCTTATACCCTAGCGTATTCACACAAGAAAACATGTTTAGTTAAACCAGATTTAACTAAATGAAAATCAGAAAGAGAGAACTGAAAAAACTGAAAAAGGCAACATGACATAAATTAATACAAGAGTGAAATCCAAAGAGTAGACAGAAATTAGGGGCTGTTTTGTATCTGTGAAATTTGGATCATTGCTGATTTCTGTACAATATGTATGTTTCAGTCCAGAGATGTTTGATTTTCACTTGAAGGCACCAAGCCTTAAAATGGACATGGTAATTTCACCAGATAACAGGCTTGCCACAAAAATATGCAACAAATATTAATCACAGTTACTTACAAGGCCTAACACTGTTACAGGTTTCACCTCTTAGTTCCAATGTAATGATTTACGAGTTGAAGTACAGCTGCACCAACATGTTTTACTCATGTGGGGCATAGATGAAAATGACAGTCACACTGATACTTTGATTAGTTGTCTTTGTGTAATTTGTGCTATTTGTTTCTTGACATCAAACAGGACGTGCTGAGGAAATGCAACAGGAGTTCCAAGGCGAAGGGCATTCAGCTAGAAAGCGAGTGGCTGGTAATTACTCACTTGTCTATTTTTTAAACATGCTTTGGTGTTATCAACAAACTGCATCCTTTTTATATAGAGCCGGTACAAAACATTTTAACAAAATCAATATACTAATATTTTTTTTTGGACATTTTTTGAAAATCAAAGGAAACAATTCCTGAACAATATAATGTCATAGTTATGACATTTTCAATGTAAATGCCCTAATAGGGGTAGTTCCAATTTCTGATGGACCCTGCTGAGGATCCAGAACAGTCTGCATCATATGTAGATTCTTCTTACATATCCGGGAACTGACAAAAAGTTGACTTACTTTTAAAATTAAGGAACTGTGTAACTTAACATTCATTGGAAATCTGTGGATTTCATTTATTATTATTTGTCAACCAGATTGCTTTCACATCTGTTCCAGCAAAATGTTTATCTCACTTTAGACACTTTTGTTACAAGGTGATCAGCAAACTAATTTATTACTTATCATTTTAAGGGGAAAAATCCATGATGATGATGATTATTTAAATTCACCTGTGGGGAGGTTACTCCACCTGAATCATTTCTGCTTTTGACTGAGCAGGGCTTAAAGTTGCAACTGTTTTCTTTGCCATGGTAACTGGTCAATTTGCCCATCAATTGTCTTGCATTTGCTGATCATGCAAGGTATTTACTAGCCAGCTGTAACATTCTGAAAAAGAGAGATAAACAATTGTTGCCCTCTCAAAAGTGTAAAGATGGTACCAGAAACTTTTTATGTGCCAGTTTTTGTTTCCTAGAAACAGAGAAAAGGTTTAAGCCTATGTAATTATGAAATAAGTTGTCAGAGGAGAATTATTCTTGAACAGTATAAAGAACAGCCTCTTGGAGGCCTTTTCAATTTAACAGCACTGTTAATGTTTAAACATTTATCTCAGAATCAACTGGGTTGTTATAGTAAGGTTTCATCAATCTGAAACAGGCATGTTTCTTTTAATTGTAATAGTTTATACAATGAACTATAAGATGTTTGTAGTTATATAAATGATAAGTTTGGACTATAAGGTATTAAACAACAATCAACATTATAACAAATTATAATTATATTGATGGTTACCATGCTAATGGAGAATAAAAATGACTTAGGTCACCACTTAACTGTGTTGGCAAAAGTACATTACTGCTGACGAGAACAGCCTGCTGTCTTTAGCTTATGGCAGTTACTGGGTAAATTTTATTTGAATAGATCAAAATGAATCACTTATTGTCTGAGCTTGCTATGCCAGGATCCATATTTTAATCAGTAGACTAGGTGTAAATTCTTTTGCTTTTTCCAGTAGAATTGAGGCAAGCATGAAGTCAAAGGGAGGAGTTATTATTTGTGCTCCTACCCGGTGCATGACTTGCACTCACTTAGCACTTATCTCCATTTGCCTGAAAAATGCAACAAATTATACCTGTTCTCCAGGCTGAATCTCTTAAACTTTAGTTCTTTACACAAACTAGTCAGTAAGAGGAAATGCAAGCACAAAAAAGAAATATCACATTTTTACCTTAACCTTTTCATCTCTCTTACTTACATACTAGCTTCTGATTCCACTAAAGTCAAGCAAGAGGAGAAGAGTGACTCAGCTGCCAAAAAACCTAAACTTGATGCCGTTGGAGAACCTGGAACTTCTGGGGTATCCAGCACTAGAAAGACAAGGAGGTTTAAGGGTAAGGCCAAAGTGAAAATTACATTTTAAGTTGATTATCCAATAGAATGATAGCATGATATTTTAAGGATCGATCATGTAAAATTTATTTGCAGACTTGAAGAACCTTCAATCTCTCTCCCAAAATAGTTTTTTTTGTGATGAATTGTTACTGATTCACAATCAGTTATACCCCACTAGCTGTCACAACATAAATCAACTCTGATCAGTTTGATCCAAAATAATATATAGATTTAGCCAAGCCTAAAAGCGGAGCTCTTATTGGTTTATTTTCCAGCCCTACATTACACTGAATGAAAACTGTAATAAAACTAAATCTACTGGCAAGTCTTTTATTATATTTCAACCCAACCATTTCCTAAACATATAAACACTATTACAAAGTAATTAGTCAGGGAAATGGAAAACTTGTGGCATATACACCATGTTTGAAATGCCATGACCATAGTAAGCTAACAGGATTGAGGAGGATGTATGTGAGAGTAGGCCCTCTTGTCTGTATCAATAATTTGCTAATCACTCCTGTTGGCAATGTTTTGATGAGATTAGGCTAGCAAGGCAAAGGAACTGAGGATTTTAGTGGGCACTGACTTTTTTTCAAATCTGGAAACTATCATCATGAAAGCCATACTTGTTCCCGGTAACTCATTCTTATTCTGATAAACTAGTTTTGAGAAGCTTACAATATTTTATAACAAAAACTTGATGCATAGGTTGTGCAAAAACCTTTAATTTGACTATACTTTTATAGCCAATACCAGTCCCTTCAAATGGTAAAATGGTAGGAGGTTCAGAGAAAAATAATCTGCCATACATCTGCAAGATTTGATGTAATTATTTTAATTACAAGAATATTAACTGATACTAGGAGATTAAATAATATTAAAAAAATAATAAAATTTGGTTGAAAAATTGTAATTCAGCACAGGCTGGATAAACAAGGTTATTAGAAAAAGAAATGTGTACTAATGAAAAAGCTAAGCAAACTTTTTTTACAACACCTGCCTGTACCTATATGGCATG
>NC_089312.1:3240300-3290300 GCF_036669915.1 Pocillopora verrucosa
TACAGGAGTTAAAAAAGCCACTCGGAAAGCTTGCGGTTGCGGTCGACATCGAAACGTTGGAGGCCATTCGGTTCGAACTTTGCATGAGGTTCACGGTCGTTTCGATACAAAGTCGTCTCGATACAAGCCGTTTCGATACAAATTGATGTAAATTCGTTACACATGTAAAGTCGATTCGATACAAACTCACGTTACTTCACATCGTTTCGATACAGAATACCATACTAGAGCGAACACAAACCTTCGTTGTAAATAAAGCAAACCCATACCTCCGCGAACCTCTACATGTATCCAAGCCTCCTACGCAATGGGAACACGTAAACGAGGCTACGTTCTGGTTTGGTTTATTTATCGAGAACAGAGATTTATATAAATGATTTTGAGACTTTTTCTATAACTCCAGCGCATATTACGCCTACGATCAAGAAACACAAATACTATCAATAATGTCGTGTAAGTTGGTGAAGTAACAGACCCGTGAGGAAATAGCAGTTATTCTGGCGCGTGGGTAGGCGGCTTTGTAAATTATCATATCAATAGACGCGTAAACTAATTGTTTTAAAAAACTTGCTAATTTTACCCTATTGATAGCGAATAAATGAATCCAAACACTTTCAACTAACTGATATCAGTGTATAAAACACACTGGGACCTGTAGAATGTTCATTCGATCGTACGATCACGACCGTTAACAAGAGTTTTTTAGTTTTTACGAGTTTTAACGAGTTATCACAGTTATCACGATGGCGTCTGCGCAGATTTTGAACTGCATGGTATGCGATGAACCTGTTCGGCCCAGACAGCAAACCATTCAATGTGATGGATGTTTTCGCTGGAATCATCGAGTCTGCAACACTGGTAAGTTTTCAACACTATTACATGTATTATTGGTATTTATATAATAACCTCAGTTATGCACGCGTTTTAATTGGTTCTCACTTATGATCTATTGGAGGACAGACGTATAGATGACGTCATCATTAAAACTTTTTTTTAATTCTTTATTATATAAAACAAATAGATTCCAAGTGACACAGTGACACACTCGGCTGCGCCTCGTGTGCCACTTTTTTGTTCCAACCACATTTTGACGTCATCTGTGATCTATTACTGAACAGACGCACGGCAACTTGGAATCTATCTGTTAATTATAATTAAGTTCGGATATAACGCGCGGTGTCATTGGTTGAAAGAGCGTGCTCTATGAGAGTACAGAGCATAGAGCTGAGCTAAAGCTGTCACGCCTTCAGCCAATTGTACTATGTTCGAGCTTTTCCGGGACTTCTTTTTAGCTTTTTTCCGATTATTGAAAGTGAAATTTCGGAACTGAAGCGAGCCGACAAGTAGCAACAGAAGAATCAAACAAAGGTTTGTAAACATACCTGGCGCCGTAATTTACGTTATTAAAACGTGAGCAGATAAGAAAATCCTCAGAGGAAAAACAAAATAAACATTCCGAGTTTTAAAGATTTTCACGCTGAGTTAGATTGCAAGCTTACGTACGGTAATAGAAATTAAACACAACTAAACACTCGTATAGTATATAAAGTTCAGTGTTCAAAAACAAAACAGAACAAAACAGAACAAAACAGAACAAAACAGAAATGATGAAAAATTTAACCAAACTGGCATAATTGTTTAAATTCATACTAATCACGACTGTGTCTGAGCGAATATGATCATGCTGAAGTTCATCGCGGCTCGCTCATCATGGCGTTCTCCGGTCATCACAGTAAAGCAAGCCTCAGAAACTAAATCAGCCACCCTTCGAGTGAAAAAATAAGAGGTTGCTCTGATATCCTTTCCGATACGTTGAGTGGAAAGTCACATCAGTCACTGCAGCCGAGTTTTGCGGCGCTGTCATCACGAGCGATCTTCGTGTTCCGGTGAATTCGGCTGTCGTTCACTCAAAAAAAACTCGCCTTGAACAGTTTGTTTTCTACCTTGTCATGTGAAAAAACTCGCGTGTTTTTATGAGCCATAATTCGGCTGAAGTTCACTGAACATTTCACTTCAAGATTCTGTATTAGAGACTTAAAAACTTCAGGCTAGTGTTAAATTCGACTTGCCGAACTACTTTAGTTTGTAAACTATCGTAGAATGTCAAATTTGATGGTTTTTTAACTTTGATGGTTTGACACTTTTGACAGCTTTAGTCCTGTACAGCCAATCAGATTATTTGAACCATTCTAACAGGGATTCTGATTGGCTTATTGTAGCGTGCTTTATAAGAGTATAGAGCATGCTGACGACACTGTTGTTTGCTTTAGAAATAAAGTTTGTTTTGAAAATTGAAAGTAATGCTTGGGTAATTTAACGGATTCTTTATTATAAAACAAATAGAGAAGCTTTGACTGTGCTCTGTTCTGTTATAAAGTACTTAGGAAGCGGCTAGAGCACTCAAGAAGTGGGAAGAAACACTCGACTACGTTATCCTAATTTAGATTTTTACTTTGATTCAATAGGTTTATCACAAGAAGTTTACCGGGTAGCTGTTCGATATGGAAAAGAAATTGACTGGCAGTGCGCGGTGTGTTCGCATCCGGACTCCTACGCCGATCCTTCCAGCTACCTGGAATCAGGAGTTCTAGAGCTTAACTTCATTGACCCGGCTGAATCCCACCCTGATCCAGAGAGTACGCGAACTGAGAACCCCGAAGAATCCCAGCCTGATGTGGAGAGCCAGTACAACAATGATCACGAAGAATCCTCCCTTCATGACCCCACTCCAGCTGAGACGTGGTCTTCCTTCGCCGTGACGTACGAGATCGTGGAGAACAGTTCCAAAAGAGGCCGGCCGAAGCTGATAGACAGCCAGGGGTACAGCTACACCCTACAGAGAAGGCGAGGCTTAGTCACTGACTGGCAGTGTTCCATCCGCCCCAAAGTCAACCCATGTAGGGCCACAGTTAGACAGCGCGGCGACCAGTTCCAGTGCGGCAACCATGTCCACAACCACCAGGCTCAAGTGGGAGCATTGACGGCGGCCAAAATAAAGAGTTGCACCAGAGTTCAACTCTGGTGCCCGCAGTGCAAGAAATCTACTAAAGGCGTTTTCCTACCCCAACGGCATAAAGCGGCTCTTTTAGGAGCCACCGCGCCCTGCTTTTGTCACTTTGGACGATTTCAGGTCGCTAAAAACGGCTCTTTTAGGAGCCACCACATGTGCGAAAGTCATGATCAACGTAAACGTACTGTAGTAATTTAAATAAATATTTGATAAAGTTTGTTCTTTTTGGCCGCAGGGAAACTGTGTAATACAACTCGTTCGATCGAGTCGCGGGAAAACTGGGTATTACAACTACGTCGATCGATCGAAAATATCAAAGACGAAAACTAACACACTTCAACTAAACTTTTCTCGATTTTAGTTCTGTATCGAAACGCCTTCAGTTTGCATCGAATCGACTTTACATGTGTAACGAATTGACTTCTATTTGTATTTAAACGGCTTGTATCGAAACGACTTTGTATCGAAACGACCGGACACCTTGCACGAGTGGAGCACCAGACTGAGGAACGGGCTGGCTCGAATTTTGGCAAGGTCAGATGGTACAAAAACTAGCTGCCAGCGCAGCGGTTGATTCTGACCTTGGCGTCGAGAATTTTGTTGCTGTTTTGAAATACTTGGTTTTTTGTTATTTTCACTGTAACATCGTTGTTGTTTCACCGTTGTTGTTTAGGTGTCGTTCAATGGAATTGCGAAAACCGAGAAGAGCTGAACGACTGTACTCTTCACCTTTTTTTGTTCTGGCTTCCACATAAAATCTTGCTAGGTTTTGGTCTAATTCCTTACTGTTCATTTTAAGAAGTGGTGTTGTGATGTTTCTTTCCTGACACCAATCTGTATAAACAATTATTTTGACATTGAGAAAAGAATTTTTTTTCCAAATAAATCAATCTCAGACAACTTTTGCTTATTGAGTTCGTTAATTTCGTAGCAAAGCAATGGCTTCTTGCCTTGAAATAATTTCACTACCCATTTTGTGTTTCTTTTTTAGTCGCGTTCGACTGCGACTGCTCAAGTAGTTTTCCGCCATTTTAGAATAACAGAGAGCCAAAGTTTTAATGATGACGTCATCTATGCGTCTGTCCTCCAATAGATCATAAGTGAGAACCAATCAGAATGCGTGCATAACTAAGCTTATTGTATAAAGAAAAATATAAACTTGAGAATAATTGGTTGATCCAATACTAAATTCTTAGAACTAACATTATAAGAATTGTATAGTTGACAGTAAGGAGAATTACAAATTTGAACTGGGAGTTAAAGGGTTAAATTTTATTTGATCAAAAACATGAATGGCAATAGAGGAAATTAGCTAGCACAATTCAAGTTTCCCCTCTTTTTAAAGTATTCTGTGATAGTTTTCTATCACATGGTAAAGTTTACAGTTTCCCTCATTTCACTGTCTTCTGTTCACTTGTTTGTTTGCTTTCCTAACAATCTTAGCTATTGTTGCCAACAAATGCGAGGAGCATAATGAAAATGTGTACAGCTAATAACACTTTAATCCCTGAGAGTAACTAGCATCTCATTTCTCCATTCAATATCACCCCTGAGTCACACATTAAGGTCATGAGAATAAAGGAAATGATAATCAACTGAAGAACCTCTTGATTGTTAGACAAATTCTCCTTGCCAGCACATAAGGAAATATATAGAGAACAGTTTGGAGAATATGCATTCTGATATTGGAGTGTAAAGGGTTAAAGACATCATGTAATCAGTAATATATATGTAGAGTACTGCTTAAGTACAAATGCCAAGTAAACATCATTCTGTGGTCTTCTACTCTTCCACCTTGAAGATTGCCTTGTGTAACAAAAAAAAAACCTTTTTAAAGACACCTCTACAATGGTAGGTACACACAACTGACATGTATGAGTGAAGCATGCTAAGCATTAAGGTATGATTGTTAATTTGCCTTTTATTACTTGCAAACAGCTTACTTCTATCAGCTTTAAAAACTTCTGTATCCCCACTTTCAAGAAAAGCATTTCCCATGAAAATTTAAGCATTAAGGACATAAGCTACCAGCAACAGGTTTTTCCATTGCAAGTGTTTCATATCATCAGATTCTCATCACATTTTTTTGTTACTGATACATTTGAAAGCATAAGAATATTTTAATCATTACAATATGTTGAAATCCCCCATTTAACCCTTTAACTCCCATAAGTGACCAAGAAAGAATTTCTCCTTACTATATCAAAACAATATCAAGCAGACAAGTGATGAGAATAAAGAAAAATATCAGTTAGGGGATTATAAGATGATCCAATACTAAATCCTCCAAACTAACATCACAAGAACTGTATAGAAGATAGTAAGGAGAATTACTAATAAGATCTTGGGAGTTAAAGGGTTAAGTCTCTCTGTTAACCTAGACAGAATTTCTCCTTACACTATTAGTATGACATAAAGTAGACAAGTAACGAGAATTAAGACAAATATAATTTGAGGATTATTGGTTGATCCAATTCCAAATTCTCAAATTTAACATCATATAAATTGTATGGCAAACAGTAAGTAGGATTACTCATAAAATTTTGGGAGTTAAAGGTTGAGACACATATGGTAATTATTTGTAACAGAAAGGCAGCAAATAAATATAACAGTATATGCCAGTAAAGTGTTTTTATGTAGAATGAAGTTTCAAACTCATTGAAATTAAGTTGACTTCATAATTCATATTTTAGTTAAAGAAATGTGCAATATCTCTTTACAAGGATGAAAAGGGAATGCCATTTATGAATTTTAAAATAGTAAATGCCAGAAACAAAAAGATGGAATTAAAAAAACTACTAAATATAGCAAATCTATTAACTGAGGTTTTTAATCATTAGCTGTCACACAGATGTATAAAATAGGGTTTCTGAAAAAAACCAGGGCAATAAAATTTAAGATTCAGGAGAAGCATATGATTTTAACTTGTTTACTGATGTTCTCACCTGAATTCCATCTCGAATGAGAACTCTGCAAGACTTCTGTTTTATCTTGAATTCAAACATAAAATTGAATTATTTGGAAGCAGGTTAAGGAGGAAATTAAAGGATGGATATATGTTACATAAAAAGAAACCCCTTACAATAAAATAAAGCAGAAGCATATTGTCTACATGTCTATGCTTCTGAATACAGCTATAATAAGTATTTTTTAAGTAATTATCTACATATGTTAACCGAGTGCAATATATGATCATAAAAGCAATTTTATTCCAACCTTCCTACTTGAAGGGTGCCTTGTGTATCAAATATATCAAGTTCAGTACCTCCAGAGTCACAAGCCGGGCTTTTGGGGCTACAAAATAATAAAATAATCATCGAGTTATGTCAGGCCAATTTATCGAGAGTTAATTAAGTATAGTTTCCTACAATCGTATGAAAGTTTAAAATGTGCTTCACTTGTGCTATATATACGGATTTGTCGTTCTAATAATTACTAATGAAATTCCGAGGGTGTGACTCAATTACTCCAAGAGAGAATATCCAAGTAGGTTACGGAAATGGTTCGCGAATTGTAATCTGTTAAAATGTTGACAAAATTTCCCTAAATCATGGTGCCGATACAAAACTATCATTCATAATCGCTTATGAAATTCCGAGACTAAACCTCAATGAATTTAAAAGAAAATATCCAGGAAGGTTACAGAAACAGACTCTCAAAAACTTCTCTTGAATTCGATAATTGTAAACAACAATTATTTACGCGAACCATGTGTTTACCAGCGCGCTTGAGAGGTCAAATTGCCAGAACCCCGTTTAATTGCATGATCACAGCTCGGACGCTTCTTGTAAAATGTGATGACTACCAATGTTAGAAATTAATTCTTCAGTTTCCAGCATAAGGGAAAAAAATGTCGTATCGCAAGCATGTTCATCATAACGCCTCGAGATGTTGAGCGTAGAGAAAGTGGCTCCATGTTTTGTGACACAAACCATTTCCTGAAGTTCGAACGAATCGAGTAGAAAGCATGAAAACATAGCGCTGAAAAGTACGACAACCAAACAATTAAATTCACTCATCCCGCTGTAGAACCATCTCCATTTTACCCGTGAGTTTGTTTGCAACACACATTTGCGGTCCGTAATTTGATTCTCAAATGTTTGACGGGTTCTCACATGACAATATCGTCAAAATCAAATTACCGCGTTAGACTTAATGTAAACATGAACATCGCTGACTCAATCCCATTTTATTTTAATTTTGGGAAAGGCCATTACTTCGGTCTTAGGGTAAAACAACACATCTTCGGCAAAGCGCAAATTTTTCAAATGAATAGAGTAAATCCCGCGATAATTAATTGAAGAGAAAAAAAAGTAGAAACTTGCGCTCGCCGTTCGACATCATTTGAAAACTTTCTAGGCAAAGCAAAATACGTAACTTCTTTTCCCATAACACCACGACTGTATTAAACTTTAAAATGAAAGGACAAGAAATAACTTGAAGAATACGAACACTTTGCAATATTATTCGAGCGATGAACCAGCGTAAGAGTTTTTAGGCGATGTATGCTAGAGTATATGTTTAACCGAAACGTGATTAGTTGAATTAAAAACTGAAGCTAGTATCAAACGACGATTGGTAAAAAAAAAGTTTGAATTTTTTTCTGGGTCTTAGCGTTAGAGAAAACCCAGATAGGACACGACTTACCTCCTCTTCTTTCGCGGATCCTTTGCAGTTCGCTTCTCTTTGTTGATGACCTCTTTTCTGTCTGTTTTCAGATGCGACTTTGTATTTCCTTCTCGCGTTGCTCTTCGCTAGAAACTCGCCTTTTTACTTATGCCCTTTATTGTTCTCTTTCGTGTTCCTCTCGCCGTTTTCTGCCTATTTTGGCGTCCTTTGTAAGTTTCTTGCGCGATGTTTTGGACTCGCTTTACGCCGTTTACTTGTTGCTTTCTTTGGTCGCTCTGTCTCTTTATATCCAGCCTATTTTCAATTAAAACCCTCTCTCCACGAACTTGAATTATAAAAATTTCCTCCGGTTGACAAAGCTTAAACTCTGCCAGTATTGTTGTCTTACGAGTTGTTTAGAGATTGCAAAATACTGAGAATTACTGTTCAACTACATCCTGACCAGTTTGATTTCCCGCTCAAAACGCTGGTGGCAAATTTCATCTTCTAGCTCACGTGAAGCCCTCGTGCAATGCCTAACCGTGTGCCCGCAGTACGTTACACTGCAGCTCGACGTTCGAGTATGCGCACTTTATCGTCATCTGACGGTGTCTCTTGGCGCACACTAACGGGGTATCCAAGTTACGCACGCACTCGCACCTGCGCATTACCTTCTCCCTTGCCCTTCCATTACGTAATGGCTAAGATAGTGCCCGTGGTACAGTTGGCCGCGCATGCTAAAAGTAGCACCTTGTACGCTCGTACGGTCGTACGGTTGTACAACCAAATTTTTTCGGCTTGATGGGTTACTACTATTTTGTATAGTTATGGGGCTACGCTTTGCGAGCTCCGCTATTATACCTGATAATACGAGGAATGTGTGTGTGGATATGCATTTGTATACTTTTAAAATTGACCAGTCTCCCCCAACAGGGCTCATCTCAGGTACAATACGAACAACATGATCCAAAACATTGTAAATAAACATGGGCTGTAAAAACCCCAGCTTGTAAGAGGGAGGCTGCGGTTACCTATAAACAAAGAACAGCCAAGGAGTTGAACTCAGGGAACCATTAATAACAATCCAGTTAGAAGCAGGGTGGAGGGCTTGTTCCCAGGGCCACCAGACTACAAATCCGGTGTCCTAACCACTTGTCCACTCTGCCTCCACAATATATGATGGAAAACCTCTGGCATGACAAAAAAAGCCTTTGCTCTCCTAACCCCCCCCCCCCTGTAAAAAATTCACTTGTAATCAATGACTTTAAAATTGTTACCGAGTCACAGTAAGTAACAAGTAAGCTGGTAATCTTAAAATAAACAATTCTCTATTTTTTTAATTTTCAAGAGGGAAAAGTAACTGATGATGACCTTCAAACACTTGGCAAAGCTATTGGTAGCGATTGGGATCGACTGGCACGTCGACTACCTGGAGTTACGGAAGATGACATAGAAGAAATTGAAGACAGATATAACACTTTGTCTAAAAGGGGATTTCATATGTTGAGACTGTGGAGATCATACAATGGGCTGGCTGCTGATTATAAGACTTTGTATAATGCATTAGTCCAAAATTTGGTACAGCGGAAAGACTTGGCAGAAAAGTATTGTTTTGAATAATAATATCTCATAGATACTGCTCATACCAAAACCTGGCAGTAAGTTTGAAAGGAGACGGCCACTAAGTGGAAAGTATAGATAAATGGTGAAACAGAGAATTAACTCTGAAGTGTAAATTAAAGTGCTACTTAAACCCATGAATAACCCACAGTATAGATAGCTTTGCTAGTTACTGATAAATTCCAGTTGGTTATTTAATTGTTATAATCTGGTGATTAACCCTTTAACTCCCAAAAGTGATTAACATAAAACTTCTCCCAACAATATCCATACACTCTTCAGCAAACAAGTAATGAGAATATTCAAACTTATCAGGTAGAAGCTGCTATCTTGATCTAGTACTAAGTTCTCATAACTAGTTTGCAAGGAAAAGTGTAGCAGCTACAGGGGAGAATTAATAATCAGATCTTGGGAGTTTAAGGGTTGAGTTAGCCTTGATTTACATCTGTTTATCGATAGCCTTTTAACAACATTGTACAACATCTTTGGTATAAACAAAATGTGTTTAGCTCATATTATACAAGTGTTTGATGGGATCTATTGGAGAAAAGACGCGTAGATGTTGGAGAATGTTGAAGCTTTGAAATTATCATAAGTCGGCTCAAGAGAGAAGTTCTTTTAAATAGAGCCCTTCAACGAGTTGTTAATGATATACATCATGTTATTGACAACAAATGCGAAGCTGTTCCAGTGTTGACTTATGTGCGGCTTTCGACACAATATACCATGCTATCCTTCTCTATAGGCTTCGGTATCGCTATGATTTTTGCGAAATGGTTCTTCGTTGGACTGAATCATACCTTAAAGATCGTCCTCAATGCATTGCTCTCGATAAGATTCTTTCTCGACCAAGATGTCTGTCTTATGGTGTCCCACAAGGATCGGTCCCCAAACCGCTGTTATTCTCACTGTATATCGCCCCTCTTGAAGCTGTCATCTCTGCACACGGTTTTGACATAATAATGTTTCAGGTGACACCCAGCTCTTCATTTTTATGCGTAAAGGGAACCACGCCATTGCTTTTGAAAATCTCACTTTGTGTTTAGATGATATCATGAGTTCGAATTTATGCAATATGCTTAAATGAAATCTGTCAAAGACTGAGATAATCCATTTCTCTTCGCATCTTCCCTTACTGAACCGATTGCTTCGATTAAAGTCGGTGATCGTTATGATCAACCTACTAGTATTGTCACAGACCTTGGAGTCACGCTTGATTCACACCTCACCTTTGTTCCCCATGTCAACAACACCTGACAGAAAATAGAATCGATCCTTGCAGCTATGAACTCTACTGAAAAAAATTCATGCTCGTACGGGACTTGAATATAGAATTTAAATATTTTTTTCATGCCTTATTCCGACTAGTAGTTCAGGCCCGTACGGGCCTGAATTTTTTTTTCGGCCTTATTTCAACGACTAGTTCAGTAGTGTTCATAACTGCAAGGATCAATTCTATATTCGTTTCTTCAACCGCCACCACATGTATGATTTTCATATATTCACAGCCATTAAATACCTGTCAGCTCCCAGTTGGCTTGTTAGCTCAGTTGGTAGAGCGAAGCACCGGTATCGCGGAGGTGATGATTTCAAATCCGGTACGGGCCTCAATTTTTTTTTCAGGCCTCATTTCAACTACTCGTTCAGTAGTTCTAGTCCACTGCGGTTTCTTCAACCGCAGTGCACATAAATGATCTTCATATATTCACAGCCATTAAACACCTGTCAGAATCAGAAAATATCTTTCGCAAGCGGATACTGAGCGCATTGTCCATGTCTTCGTGTTATCTAAATTGAATTATTGTAATGGTTTGCTCTATGGAATTCCCTGCCGTGAAATTGAGAAACTTCAGAGATTGCAAAATACCGCCGCAAGATTAACTGTGTGCATGATGAAGACTGATCACAGTACTCCTGTTCTAAAAAAGTTGCACTGGCCTCCTGTTAATCCTTTGATTGAGTACAAATCTGTTAATGGTCTTGCCCGGGTGCATATTAATGAACTGTTACATCATTACACTCCCTGTCGCTCGCTTCATTCGAATGATTCCAACCTTCTAGTTGCCCCTAAGACTCTCACAGTTACTTACGGAGATAGATCTTTTGCTCAGAAGTTATGGAATCAGCTACCACTTGCCACTGGAAAAAAACGTACCTGTTTGTGAGAGCTCTTTCTTTTAGTTGTAAAAAGCATCGAGACATCAATATGTAGAATGATTTTTTAAGAACTTTTATTATTATTACTAAAGTTGAAGTATTTTATATAAACTTTCTTAGTACTTTAAATTTTTTAATATAGACAACTCTATATACTGTCTTTAAAAATAGAAGAATGGTTGCTTGTTTATGTGAGCGTTTTTTAATGATTGAGAAACGCAACATATGCAGTCGGCCTTCGTTGGTAATCACAGCTTTAATTTGTTTTTGCACAAATCGAGAAACACAATATTTTAATTTTGTCATGGTAGTTTTATAGTTATCTAGTGTTTGATTAGCAGCTTTCTTGTATGATATGTAATGGTATGTTTACCCCGGTTACGAAATACATGGGGTGTATTCACTTTGAACGTTCAAGGTGTGGTGTTCCACAACATGTTTATGCACCTTACTTACCTTGAGATAGGCGAACGCAGAGTGAGTTGCCAGTAATCGGATCCTTGTGTTTGCGCACAGATTTCTGTGATCGTTATGGGGCAACATTGCTTTTCGCCACTCCTTTATGAGAAATGGATTTGGGTAAAGCTGATAAGAGGGAAGCGTAAGTTTTTCTTTGAAAAACCATGTAATATATAGTATAATCTACTGATTAACTTGTCTCCATGCGCAAGGTTTAATGTGAATTTGACATCGCGTAATGGTTGAGCAATTTAGAAAAACTAACAATAAATCGCCATGGAATAACTCAACTGAGCCGTTCCAGTTTTTTGTACGAGTGTTAAGTCTACTTCTAGCGTTTTTCGTGGCTTGGTAAAACAGAAGAGCGCTACAAAAGCTGCCTCGAGGCAGCAGGAGATCGAAATGGCGTGCTTACGCATAAAATATTGTGATACATTAAAGTGATAAAATACCCACATTGCCTCTTTGTTGTGACCAATGAGAACGAATCAGCGTTGATGATCGGCTCAAAACTGAACACTTTCTTCTGTGACGATAAGTGGTATAAATTGGTCTCTTAATGAGCGATGCACAACTGATAATATGTCCACAGTTTCTGCCGGAGTTCCCGTGATCTTGCTTTTCCTGACAAGATCCTTCAAGGAGTTCGCGAAGAAAAGTTGCAGCTCAAAGACCTTTGGATTTTGCTCAAACAAACTATCACTTGAACTAGGGATTTCCTCAAGTTTTTTAATTTAATTTTTTTTTTAATTCTTTCAGAGAGCAACAACTTCTCTCCTTTGAGGAGGTTTAATTTATTCTCAAACGTCGTAATTTTTTATCAAATACGTCAACAAATATTATCTCAGGCTGTACACGTACATATGACACACAATGGATCCTGAATCACTTGAGAACTCATTGTAATACTGGAAAAAATGTGCAGTTTTTATTTCCTCGGATACGGTGTAAATATTCTACCAGAGCCGTAGCATATTGTGCAAATTCCATAGCGGCTCGTAGAACTATACTCGGAATTAAATTGTTAAAATAATCTAATTATACTCAGTATTGCCCTGCGTTTCTAAGATCATGGAGTCTTTTGTGAACATAGACTTACAGAGTTGATCTCATAGAACAGCATCAATTTGCGCATTCAAAGTTTTCTTCAACAACAGCGGCTTTATTCAAAGTAGTGGATTCATGGAAATTTGCCGTTGATAGTGGTCGTATGTCCGTTTGCGTTTTCCTTGACTTAAGAAAAGCGTTTGATATCATTAAGCACGACTTCCTGCTTGCCAAATTTGAATCTTGTGGAATAAAAGAGAACACATTCCAGTGGTTTAAGAGCTACCGGTCAGGAAGATTGCAATATGTTGTAGGTAAAAACTCTGCTTCAGAACTTCAGAATCTTTCTTTGGGAGTCCCGCAAGGGTCTTGGGACGAACATTGTTCAATATCCATATCAACGACATAACTAAAGCATGTCAAGATTCAGAAATCGCACTGTCACTGAGATGCACTCAAAGTCCAAAGACGTTCCCGTGGCTGAGTACAAGATTAACGAGGATCTCAAAAGGGTAAACCAATGGTTCTGTGACAACCGTCTTATTTGCAACACGAAAAAGACGGAAACAATGGAGATTGCGTCACAGAAAGCCGTCAAAATCACCAGACATCTAAATATATTCTACGGTGATTCGGTTCTAAACCAGAAGAGATCTTTTAAGTACCTTGGTGTGATAGGAGATGAATCGTTATCTTGGAACAGTGACATACCTTACGTCGCGTCCAGAGTCTACCCTAAACTTAAATTGTTAAACAGATTTTCGTCTTTTTTGGGCTCAACCATCCTTTTGAAGATATTTAAAGTGACAATTTTAGTTATTTTAGATTACGGCTCTACTATATGGGAATCCTACACCAAGAATAATTCCGATTTTTTAGAATGATTACAGAATAAAGCTTTGATAATAATGTTAAGGACAAAGCATCTGACTTGCACTCAAACGATGAGAGGCAAATTAGGACTTCTTACGTTATCCAGCAGGCGACGATATACGCGTCTTCAGCTAGTAATTAAAATTATTAATAACCACCCTTGTCCCACGCAACTCCAGAGTTATATGAATTCCAGATCAGAACTTTGTTGTCATTAAGAGATACCCGATAAATTTATTTGCCTAAAGTAAAATCTGTTATGAGCCAGTCTATATTTAAATTTGTAGCAGGAAAAGAATGGGACAATTTACCTAAAGAATTGCGGGCTAAAGACTCAAATTTAAGAATTCTTCAGTCAAAAACATTCCAGTATTTGTTAGAGCAAGACAGAATACAGCACAAATGTAGCATATAGACGAATTCACAATAGACCTTACGCAAGGAGAGAAGCTAGTTTTCGGTATCTTTTTATAACATATTTCGTGCTATTTCCAAGAAAAACTTACACTTCCCTCGTAACATTATCCCTATCCATGTATGATAAAACTGCGGCGAAAAAGCCATAATCTCTTGCCAAAATCGCTTTTTTGGACGTCCGAATAACCTTTCACCGTAGATTCCTTTATAGCGAGTTACAATATATGTTAGCGTTGTGACGATCTTAGAAATCTGTGCGCAAAAGCAAGGATCCGATTACTGGCAACTCGTTCGGACCGTATCACGCCAGGTCGAGAGAAAATTGACCTTGGATCCAAGCCTCTTTCGCGGCCGTGTCCAGTCATGACATCAAAAGCATAGGCAGAAAGAACCGAACTTAAAAATGCCGGTGGAAACCCAGGCAAACGATTTATTCAAGAATGCGTCACGCGCTGGCTGACGAAATGATACGTACCTCTCGCTCGCCTTCGTCCATGACGGCGGTACACAACACTCCTCGACACAGCCGTGAAAGTGACTACATAAAGTTTTGGGGCGAAAAAAAAGAACTTCCAGTGGGGCCTGCGCTCCATTATGTCACGTAGACTCATTTTGAGGTACTTTGGTATTATCAACTGAGTTGATGACGTAAATTGGTCACCGTTAAAATTTTCAAAGCTGACATTTCGAGTGTTATCCCTTCGTCAGAGCGAAATACTCCTTCGACATTCGCTCTGACGAAGTGTTAACACTCGAAACGTAAGCTTTGAAAATCTTAACGGGGGCCAATTTACGTTATCACTCAGTTAATAATACCAAATTACCTTTTATACCCTCCCACCAACGCAGCACCACAGTTTCTTTAGAAACTTACCCCTTTATTCATTACACTTTATTTCAGCTAGTCACGCAATATTTCCAATAACAATTAACAGATTATAGTTTTTTAATCTTATCCGATTTTTTATTTTTCAAAACTTTTCTTTTCGATCGATAATAATAATAATAATAATAATAATAATAAACTTTATTAAAGTGTCGAAACCATATAGCCTGAGAGAACCCATACCAATAAGGGGACACATATTAGTATAGAATAAAATACAGAATTAAAGACTAACACATTTACATTATGATATGAGTATTAAGGTGAAGAAAAGGTAAAAATGTCATGTTGAGCAGAGGATACAACCCTTGTAGCCGGTTTCTAAAAACTCAGCAAGATCTTTGCCACGAATGCGCCCTTTAAACTCATTAAGTGTTTTGGCTGATCTGTCATCCCATGACAGCTTCGCTCATAATTTAGGTCCTAAGTGTCGCAATGAGTGCCTACCGTAAGTCACAGAGTTATAACTAGGAGTGGAGAAATCAGATTGCCTCAAATTATACTTAGAGCTATGTTCTTTAAAAATATT
Source organism: Pocillopora verrucosa (assembly GCF_036669915.1). Taxonomy (NCBI): domain Eukaryota; kingdom Metazoa; phylum Cnidaria; class Anthozoa; order Scleractinia; family Pocilloporidae; genus Pocillopora; species Pocillopora verrucosa. The sequence goes on from NC_089312.1 coordinate 3,255,907, forward strand.
GCAAATATCAGTTGGGCATAGTTTATATTTAACTTTATACATAAGAATACATATGTCCTGCAAAAGTCTGTTCATCAAATTTGGCAGCTTGGCCCTTTCCAATAATTGAAGATAACTAGCTTGCTTTTCCTTGTACATCACTCTCAAGCCTCTTTCTCGTAGCCGTTCAAGCTTGCGCGAATCACTAGCTCTATAAAAGTGCCACACTAGGTGGCAGTATGTAAGGTGAGGTAACACAGCTGCCTCGTACACTTGGAGTTTGGCCTTAATAGGGATTAGATTTCTCAGTCGCATGAGGACAGCAATTCTTTGACTGGCCTTCTTGCATGCGGAGTTTCCATGTTTACCCCTAAAAGTTTTAGAGTTTCCGCGGTCTTAATTTCCTCATTATTTATGCGGATCCCTTCACTTGCTCTTTCAGAGCCAATTGTTTCTGTTCGGTAGCCGATGTGCAACTTCTAGTATTTCTTAAGGTTCTCTACCAATAGATTGGATTTGTACCACCTAGTTATCTGATCCGCACTTGCACTAAGCTTAGATGTGATCTCTTCTTGATTATGACCACTATGATACATTTGATGGTCATCCGCAAACATTGATATGTTATTCGATACTAACAGAGGGAGGTAGTTCTGAAAGATATTCCAAAACAACGGCCCTAGGCCGGAGCCCTGAGGACAGCCTCTATTTACCAGTCGATACGAACTGACTTCATTTCCTATTTTGACGCGGTTGTATCTGTCACGAAGGTAGCTGTTCAGGAGTTGCATCAGACTCTCCTGAAAACCTTATTGTTTAAGCTTACTTAGCAGCAATGGCGGATGGAGTGAGTCGAAGGCTTTCGACATGTCTGTGGAGAGAATGTTGACAACGAGTTTATTATCCCTTGCCTTTCTCCATGACTCTATTAGGTTAATTAGAGTAGTTTCGCAACTGTGATGTGTACGATACGCGTTAGAATTTTCATTCATGCGGGAGTCGAAACCAGCGGATATCTGCGAACCCACCAGTTTCTCCATGGTTTTATTGACACATGGAAGGATGGTAATTGGTCGATAGTTCTCCTTGGAAAGCTTATCGTCTCTTTTACACACTGCGGTCCAGTCCCCTCTCTTCCAATTGCTGGGCCACATGCTGTTTCCTATACATGAATTGAATGAGGTAGTTAGTGGTTTAGACAACTCCTCAGCTCTGACTTTTAAAACTTTTGCTGGAATACCTTCACTGTCAGTAGCTTTTCTAATGTTGAACGATTCAAGTACAGCGAGAATTTGTCCTTGCGTGACAGGATGAACATTGATGGTCTGCTTCCCATTATCAGTTTCACTGCACACAGGGATGATCCTTAAAATCTTCTATTGCCTTGCACTCAGCCTCATCACCTCCAATTCCATACGCAAACGTTGCAAAATGCTCTACCAGTACTTCCGCAACTTGTTTTTGATCCTTCATTACACTTCCGTTCACTCTTTGTTCCACTTTGCATCATCCGCAAAGAAAGAACAGCATGGCGGTGTGTGCGTGTATATCAGGGATACGATAAAGTTTACAATTGTGGACGATTTAGAAGACCCTTCTTTCGAGGTGTTATGGATTCAAATTAGTCCTACTCGTCTCCCAAGGGGATACAGCTCTATTCTTCTTGGAGCATTCTATCACCCGCCAAGTGCTAATGACTCTACTTTTTTAGAGTATCGGTCCGGTATCTGACATCTTGAACTACTCGTACCGTGAAAGACGCTTGCCATCTTCATGGAAGTACGTATATGTAGTCCCCGTGCCAAAGCAAAAGCCCGTCCGTGAAGCAAATAAGCACTTACGTCCTATTTCACAAACCCCCATTTTGTCAAAGATGTCTGAAGCTTATGTGGTTGACAGTTATGTCAAACCTGCTGTGCTGAAGAGGATTGATCCTCAACAATTTGAGGCCGTACCTAAATCTTCTACTACGCATGCGCTGATCAGTATGTTGCACTCCTGGTTGGAATCGACAGACGGAAATGGGGCTACTACGAGAGCCGTACTGTTTGACGTTCGCAAAGCCTTTGACTTAATTGATCATCATGTCCCAGCCCAAAAGCTCTCCTCGTATGACTTTCCAGAATCGATCATGTGGTGGATCTTGGATTTCCTTACGAATAGAAGGTAAAGGGTGAAATTGACTTGTTGTTGTGTATCGGAATGGCGGGCTATACCAGCAGGAGTTCCTCAGGAGACTAAACTCGACCCCTGGTTATTTCTAATAATGATTAATGACCTGAGTGTGGCGAATACGAACATCTGGAAGTATGTAGATGATACTACCCTCGCTGAGTGTGCGGAAAAGAACGGAACCAGCTTGATGCAGTCGCGCGTTGATGAATTTGTTACAAAGTCTCGTGCTGATGGTTTTCAGTTGAAGGAATCGAAGTGCAAGGAACTTAGAATATCATTCACAAAGTCAGAGAATACTTTAGAGCCTGTTACTATAAACAATACGAACATTGAGGTTGTCCCATCTGCTAAATTACTAAGTGTTATGATATCGAGTGATTTGAAGTGGAATGTGCACGTAGAAATGATACGTAAGAAAGTCGCAGAGCGTCTCTACTTTCTTAGGCAATTAAAGCGCGCGAAAGTGCCAGCTAATGACCTTCTAAGTTTCTACACTACTTACATGCGCCCAGTTGCAGAGTATGCATGTCCAGTCTTTTATACCGCTCTACCGCAATATCTCTCCGATCAGTTAGAACGTCTGCAGAAGCGAGCACTACGCATAATAAGCACTAATGATTTATCATATAGACAGACTTTAGAAGTTTTTAACATACCTACCTTGTATGACAGGAGAGAGGCGACTGTTAACTCAATGTTTCAAGAGATAAGTAATAACAACAATCACAAGCTTTATTCACTACTTCCGCCACCTTACTTTGACACGTTGCGCACACGGAAAAATCGCAAGTTCCAAGTCCCGCGTTTTATAACTCCTAAACGTGATTACTTTTGATCGATTAGGATTTATTGTATGCTTTAGGATACTCTAAATAAGGGAATGATCACTTAGGCAAGGAGAATTATTCCCAGTGCATTGAAATAACTCCGGTCTGTTGCTAAGTAACACATCGATGAGAGTATTTGTTGTTTCTGTTCTACTCTTTTCTGTTCTTGTCGGCTTTGAAATTAGGCATTCAAAACACTGTTCGACTGCGTGGTCGAGTAGCAATTTGCCCTCAGGTTTATCAGGACGCATCCTGTCTAAGTTCAGATCACCCATGGCCACCACAAAGTTACTTTGTAAACTTGCCCAATTGCAAATTTCGCTCAGCTCAATTTCAAGCAGTAGTTGATATTCACCGCACATTGGTCTCAGGGGACGGTAAATGCCAATAATTACTATATTGCCTGCATCTGTCTTGATCTCAAAAGCAAGAAGCTGCTATGTTTTGTAATTCTTGGCGGGTTTAAGTCGTGTCTTAATCAACGATGTAGATATTAGTGCCATAATACCACCGCCTCCCTTTTTTCTGTCATTAAGATAGAGAGATCCTGCCTTTGTCGACGCCATTAACTAGGAGATGTTGAAACTATTTAAGATCTTTACTTAATCATTAACGGACACTTAACTGGCATATGGCCAAAAACTAAATCGACAAATAGACAAAATTTTAACTGACAAACTGACATTTGCACCCCCCATCCAGACCTTCATAGTTGTATCAATTGGCTTTTATCTCCAAATTCATCTATCCATATGACAATGCATACCCATGAACGATCACCCACCCCAAGCTCAAGATGTGAACCTTTAGCGATCTGGGTACGGTGGAATTCGTATAACATCTAACCCGAGGGCTCTCAACAAACCTTTGGTAGGAATTGGCGGCCTTTAACTCCTTTCCTTTCTGCACAAACCTCGAACCATTTACATTCTCATTCCTTTGCATTCGAGCCTCGAATAAGGTACACGAACGTGAATAGCCAGCATTGTCCGGATGTATGTTAAATTTCGTGGTGATCGAGGCATTTACAGCAAAATAACAGCGTTTTACTGTCAGAAGATTTGTTCGGATAGGATTACCCACTGACCTACCTTAGAAAAAACTGATATAAAGAAGGTCAAGTAATTTCATGAGATTCTAATGCGAGATCAATCAAGGTTTTTGTTAAAAACTAGGTCAAAATGTTGGGCTAAGAGGGCTTCGAGCATCATTCCCATACAAATGCTACGGCAGATCCTCCAACTTTGCGAAATAACTTAATATTTACAATAATTTTATTGAAGATTAAATGGTAGGTAAAGCAGCAGATTTAAGAACGAGCTAAGCATCCCTAAATCCGCCTAGAAAACTCTCAAGATGTAATCGGCAACCATGGAAGTAAGGTAATTTTGCTTTAATACAAAACTAAAATCTTTAGGTCACAATTGCGACCTTTTTATCCCCAATCTTGGACTATAGTGCGACATTAAAATTGTTTGCATATCTTTGGAAGCTCATCGCGCTAGCCTGGGTTACCTGTGATTCAACAGAATAACATTCACTTATTTATTAATTGGCTTCCTCCACGTAATAACTGCAGCAGAATTCTCCCAAAAAAAGCGTTAGAGAAATATTGGGTAAGGATGGCAATTATTTTTTCTTCATGTTGTCATAAATTTTGTCTGTTAAAGCTATAGAAGGTTGGATAGGATTATTTGTATAGATCAAGGTAAATACAAAGTTTGTAATATTGCAAACTTATTAAAATATTAATTTGGTGTTAAGTTAAATTACTGTTCTTAGATGCCCACCATCGTAAAATGTAAATTAAAATTATCCGTAACAAAATACGTTAAGCGTATTGAAACTCATAGCAAGCAATGTTGTTGTTATGCAGCATTAAGCAGAAATTTCTGCATCCTTGAGGTTAACCTCATTGTTAGTTTTCACATGAAATTTCTTCCAGTGAGCCTGTTGAAGGCAGTCGGTTTTCCACCAATTTCCACCTGTGAAAGCCCAGGACAGACTTGGTCGACTACACCTCATAAAACAACAGCTTTTTCTTTATTTGTTACTATTGTTATCATTATCATCATCATCATCATAGTCATCATCATTTTCATCATCATCATCATCATCATCATCACTATTATTATCATCATTACTATTATCAAGAAGAAGATCTTAAATTTAAAAAGTGATCATTGTCTGTTCGACATGTAACGAAAGCCATCCAGTAACAAGCTTACTTGTATTTCTCAAATACCAGCTGTTTTATTTCTTTAATTTTTCTTCATCACAGTGCTTCAGTGTACTTCAATATTTATCGCGATTGCCATGTTAGAAATGCAATCGAATATTTTCCTATTGTGCTGAAATATATATAATAAATTAAATTTAGCTGAATACCTTTGATTTCAAGTGTTCATTGGAAATTTCAAAATGCGTTTGCCGTTTTCAGGTTAATTAAGGCCCGTGTCACCCTGTCTTTAACCCATATTTTCACAAAATTGAGAATAACTTAGCTATTTTGCGAGGGATTTTTCTCATACTTAACAGAAATGTGTATCACTACCATCTCTCTCGGACTGAATTGTGACAGCGTAATATGATACTCTCAACAGCCAAAAACAGTTAATTTAGGCGCCAAATTCGGGTGCCTACAAAACGAAGACCGAAGACCGAAAAACGAAGACCCTAATTTTTTTGCGCGAATAAGGCATGGACAGTTAAAAAACTAACCCAAAGCGTTCCTCAGCACAAACCGATGTGAAATTAACAGGGGTCTTCGTTTTGTAGAAAAGCCCCCCTAAATCTACAAAACGAAGACCCTTGCTAAAACGCTTTGCCAGACCCCTGGGAAGGAAGAATCTATTATACGTTGCCGATTTCAACCGCGTGCGACAAAAGGGGTGCATCAGTTGTCTAGACAGATGCGGTTTTAAATCGCAAAGGAGGCCAGCCAATTGACGCGAGATCAAGGGGGTCTTCGTTTTGCAGAAAAGACCCCCTAAATCTACAAAACGAAGACCCTCACTTAAACGCTTTGTCAGACGCCAATAGACGCGAAATCAAGGGGGTCTTCGTTTTGTAGAAAAGACCCCCTAAATCTACAAAACGAAGACCCTCACTTAAACGCTTTGTCAGACGCCAATAGACGCGAAATCAAGGGGGTCTTCGTTTTGTAGAAAAGACCCCCTAAATCTACAAAACGAAGACCCTCATTTAAACGCTTTGTCAGACGCCAATAGACGCGAAATCAAGGGGGTCTTCGTTTTGTAGAAAAGACCCCCTAAATCTACAAAACGAAGACCTTCACTTAAACGCTTTGTCAGACGCCAATAGACGCGAAATCAAGGGGGTCTTCGTTTTGCAGAAAAGACCCCCTGAATCTACAAAACGAAGACCTTCACTTAAACGCTTTGTCAGACGCCAATAGACGCGAAATCAAGGGGGTCTTCGTTTTGCAGAAAAGACCCCCTGAATCTACAAAACGAAGACCTTCACTTAAACGCTTTGTCAGACGCCAATAGACGGGAAATCAAGGGGGTCTTCGTTTTGTAGAAAAGACCCCCTGAATCTACAAAACGAAGACCTTACTAAAACGCTTTGTCAGACGCCAATTGACGCGAAATCAAGGGGTCTTCGTTTTGTAGAAAAGACCCCCTGAATCTACAAAACGAAGGCCCTCGCTAAAGCGCTTTGTCAGACACCAATTGACGCGAAATCATTTGGTCTTCGTTTCATTTGTATAAAGGACCGTGTGAATCAAATATTGTTTATTTGTGGCTATTCAATTCTGGAATTATAGAAACTACACACATGGAAAATGTCTTCAATCCCTGATAGAATTAACAAACTGTTATATCTTGATTTCTATTTAAAGAACATTAACAAAACCAAAGTAAACAACAATGTGCTAATTATCTAACTGCAGTTTGAAATTAAAATCCCCTGTAACATATTTGTACTGACGTAGACAGGCACGGGTGTTCTCCTCACTAATGACATAAGCTAGTATATACGAGGAACTAATTCATACTGGAAAAAATGACTGCTTCCTTCATTTACAGGGCTATCATTCTATAAACAGCAACTACAGGAGAAAAAAATGGTACTTATTTTTCCCTCGGAGTGTCTCGTTTTACAAGCTCGCCTACAAAATTTGGCAGAAAAGCTTAGAGAAATATGAGCACATAACCAAATGTATAAGGCCTATTCCGCCAATTATATTATTAAAGATCAGTTTTGAGTCACGCAAACATGCACAGAACTAAACTTCCTTTACAAAATATATGTAATTTTCCCAGTGTCTCCTTGTTTATAATCCTTGTCTGGAAGCGATAAAATTTGTGGCACAGCGTACAGAAACCTCGGTATCACTGCTTCTATTTATGAGATTACAGGCAAGATAACCACAGTTACTAAACTCTTTATTAGATCATGACTAAAACACCACACAAGTACGACGAGTAACATACGGGTAACATACGAGTAACATACGAGTAACATACGAGTAACATACGGAACATACGGGTACATACGGATACATACGACTAACATACGACTGAAATACGACTAACATACGGATACATACGCATACATACGAGTACATACGAATACATACGAGCTAGTACCAGACGAACAGGTTTCAGTGATACGAATGTTTTCCATCTAAAGAAAGCACTAATCAGGAGGGGGGAGGTTTGATGTATTCTCTAAGGTTCAATTTAGTTGCAGTAAAATAAATTCACATGGAGTGGAAAACCTTTAGCTTGCCTTACAAGATGATCATTACATTAATTACATCAACAGCATAGAGTAAATCTCCTTTCCAAAATTTGCAAAACCTGAGAGGGGTGGCATCCAACCCTTTCTCCCGCCATTTACAAAACCCTGAGGGGGTGGCGTACAACCCCCTCTCCCCCACACATACACACATAATTACACAATTCACGTCGGAGGGTCCGAGGCGTCTGGATATTTCGCATCGAAATGTCAGGAATTACAAAGCTCTTAAAGCCGTCAAAAAGTCGTTATATCATCTGCAGAGCAAGATAAAGATTTCTACTCCATGTGAATGTATATTAATGCGACTAAATTTAAAGAAAACCTTGGGGGTCTATCAAACCTACCCCCTCTCCCCCCCCCCTACCAAATGCACCGGATAGTAGTTTGCTTGTATGAAAAATGTTTGTATGGCTGATAATTCTTGCTTTATTTATAAGAAAAACATTCGTATCACTCAAACCTGTTCGTCTGGTACTCGTATGTATTCGTATGTATCCGTATGTTAAGTCGTATGTATCCGTATGCTAGTCGTATGTTAGTCGTATGTTAGTCGTATGTGTCCGTATGTACTCGTATGCTCCGTATGCTAATCTTATGTTACTCGTATGTTACCCGTATGTTACTCGTAGTACTCGTGTGGAGTTTTAGTCATGATCCGCCTATGCAGGGGGGTGAGCTCAGAGTCAATAATAACTTTCATACAATACTCGAATCAAACTAATCAAAATTAAAATTTGTAGTCATCGTCTTTCAATATAAATTCACATAACTGGTGACACCGCAACAGCTGGCGACACAATACATTCCAATCGTATAAAAAGTACAAGATTACCCGTGGAATGTTTACCATGAATATAGTGAACACGCACATGCAAACTATCAATCAATCTTTGTTTGCTCGGATGTGCTCAACCCCGATGCATATACAGTGGGACCTACCCTAGATAAAAAGGAAAATTTAATCGAAGGTTAGCCCAAACTCGTTTGCAAGATAACTTTTGTGGGAGTCTCGAAGACTTTCTTTGACGTCACTGGGAATGCTAATGTAATCGGCAGTGAAGTATGGAAATCTTGTTAGCATGCACTTCATCGAGGCATGATAATATCGGACTGTCTCCCGTTGAGATGGCCGGCAATTCGACCAATCTCCATCGACGGGATACATCCATCGCTCTTTGTGAGAGAAGATTACATCGAACGGAATGACCTTCTTTCAATGACAAAAATCGAGATGACACGATTTTCACCTCTTCACACTTTCCACGAGAAACACCAACTCAAATGGATTTTCATTGTTGTGTATCTCGGAGTACAAAGGCCCTGTTTGCGCAGATGCACTCGAGCTTGGCTGTGCCTTGCCCCTCGCAGGTCGATAGCCATACTTGTTCCTTCCACCCTTCTTTCCCGCCGTTGCTTTTTGGACATCGTGCTCCGCAAGAGCCGTTCTTTTACGAACTTGACCTGATTTACTCCTGACGAAATTTAGATGTTCCGTCAGAATTGCTTTGGAGGCGGCTACTGCTAGGGAGTGCTTGCAGATTTTATCATACTTATACCTTCCACAAACACAAGTTGCATGATCCCTGTAAACAGAGACCTGCACTGTTCTATTCTTGGCCCCTGTACTTGTTGTATACATCTTGCAGGGACAGCTTTTGAACCCCCAGAACGTACGTTTCCCTCATCTTTGGCGTCCACTCGAACCAGATATCCGCTGGCACTTGCAAATAACTTGCATGGTCCGCGAGGATGTAATCATCACTCAGCCCTGCGATTGCTGAGTGTAGCTCTTCCATCTGGTGGGCATGCACAACCTCGAACACATTCTTCGTAAACTGGAACTTGTTCAGCTGTGATACACATGGATTTCTCTTTAGGTACGTTTCTGTTGCAGCTCGCATGACGTTATTCATGGATTCCGAATTATTCGTATAACAACGCACTGGTTTGCCGTTGTCTCCCAACACCATTCCAGCTTCATTGCGAATACTTGCCACCATGTGGCTAACCATCATCTCGAACCGTTCGTTGAGATACGACCAAAACTTAGGCCTAAACGTCTCGTCTTTCCTCTTGAGCACCTCCCTCTCTCTTTTTTCAATTGCAGTCTTTGCAGAGTCCAAGCGTTTTCGCAAATCCTCTCTGTCAGCTGCATCTAGAATGCCGTCCTCTTTTTCAGGAACCCCAAAGACGCGTTGCATGAAGAAACGTTGTTCTTTTGCTTCCCGAATTCCAATGGCTCTCAGCTTTTCTTTGCAGTTTGTTTCAAAGTGTTTGAAACAACGTAAACTTCTTGTGTTTTTCAGCTCGTCTTCAAAGGCCCTAGAAAGGGCTTCCTCGCCATCAGTTATGAAACCTTTAGCTTTTAACAGCGCCTTGCATTTTGCAGCACATGTTGCTGCCAAAGTTCTGTAGGCTTCATAAGTCTTCTTGTGGTGAATCATGGTAGGGTCTAAGAAAACAGGACTCTCTTTTGTCCTTTTACATCTTAAAAGAGATGCTTGTATACCACAGGAGTTACCTCAAATCCTCCCATTTTGAACGTTGGGTCCACACAAAACGAGTAAGACAGCAGATCGGAAGTCGTGTACTTCGACAGGTCAGAGCACATGATGGAAGTCCCAAATACCCATCGATCTTCAGGGAAGTCGGCGTGGTGTAGAAGCAGGTCACCCTTGTCGCGTGCGTACTTCAATAGCTCTTCGACGTCGTCCTCTGTGTTAGTGCATGTTATCCTGGACTTGGCGCTATAAATATGCTGTTTCCCGCGTGGTAGTTCAGAGACGGAGGAAGCGCCAAAAGCTCCACCAGCTTTCTTCCTCAGGTCGTCATAAACCCCGTGAGAACCTTCTTGATTTCATTATCTTTAATCGATGATAGCATGCTCTTCTTAAGTGGGTAGAATGGTTTAGGGTTTGTCCATCGACTGTTGCCGTGCTTCTGTATCTCCAGATCTTCAACGCGTCCATCTTTGTTGCTGACATGGTACTGAAGTAGGCAAACATTGTTAACTGAGTTTCCTTTGACGTCCTTCAACAAAAAAATTGAACGTGCTAAAGCTGGGGCAACTTTGTTCTTCCTGGAATTCTGAACCAAATGGTGGGCATCCTTGGAAGGTAGGGGGACTTTTTTCTTCTCCAACAACGACCACAAACCGTCGCGCCATTCAATCGTCCACACAGCACAGCGAAGGACGCCGCTGTAAACGCCATTCATATCGGCTTTAATATCTTCCCAGTTGGCAAAACCATTAAGGTCGATCAGAAAGGAAGCGTTTTCTCCAACCTTTAAAGGTTGACTGGTGCATTTAGTGAAAGTCAGGCTGTGTTTGGTTATGATCTCTATGGCTTGATCGACTGTGTACCTCTCGGGTCGTCCTTTTTCGAATAACGGCATCTGTCCGTCACCATTCCAACATTCCTGGGTCTGAAAATTTATGAAAAGATTCACGTCATTAACACTTTGAAGTGTATCGTAATTCAGTTTCCAAAAAAAGAAGGTTTTCAGTGTTGACTCCTATAGCTACACAATTACCAAATGCATTTCATGTCAACATTTCCCCATTACAAACGATGCTTAACAATTGCTGATTGTCCTATTTTATGAAATATAAGAAAAGTTTTTCTTAGCCCACTTAGAAAACAACTGCTAATGATTGAGCTGTGGTGGGACTCACTCCGCCGTAGTGTAGTCTTTGCCAGAGCCACACACAGATAGACATCCAAACCTCGGGGGTGTCGTTGTTGCCTACGAGAACGAGACCATATCCATTCCCTGCTGGTGGTGCAATTGGATGTGTATCGGTGACGTAAGGTTTGCCGTTATGACACCCAATAGTCAAGACAAGTGGATCACTCGTGTAAACTGCAACGAAGTAGTCAGCACCAAGAACACAAAACTTTGAAAACAGTTTTTCTCGTCCTTCTTTCGTAAAAGCACCGTATGCGTATGGTAGTTCCTCGGAGAATTCTAACGGAGATTTGATTAATTCTCGACGTCGAAGAATTTCATATGCTTCTAGGGCATCGTAGTACTTTCCCAGGTCGCGGTGTTCGTTTATTTTCTCTGGTAACGACCATATGATGGATTCCACGGCTGTCGGCAAATTTTCGAAGAAGACTTCGGTTTCGATTTCCTGGAGAATGTTTTCTGCAACACCAATGCACAGGAATGTGCACGCGTTGGTTCCATCGTTTATGGGCATCACGTTGGATTGTAAGGACTGCACCTGCTCTTGGAGCTCTTCAGCCGCCTTTTGATCAAACTGCTCAAGAGCGGTTGCCTGGCTAACCCTAAGGTTAATGACCTGAAAGTCCATTGAAAATCTCTCCTGACGCCTAGCTAATAGATGGGCTGCCTCTTGTAGGGAGAAGCGTTTGTCTCTGTTAAAATTAAAGCAACCTCGACAGACTTCCTCTAAAGCAAACCAAACAGTAGCACGATGACGTCGTACTTTTCATCGTGTTGTGGTAGTTTCTCTTTCCGTAAAAGTTCCGTGATGAACTTCTTCAGCTGCTCTTGATTCCTTACACCTTCTGATCTCATTTCTAAGATGTAAGGACTTTTAAGGCTTGGGTTAAGCAGCGTAAAGATAACCATACCCAGGGCCCAAACGTCTGCCATCATTAGATCTGCGATAGAAGCCTTTGTTAAGCGCTTTTCTTCAACCAGAAGCTCTGGTGACATGTAGACCACTGTCCCTCGATCAACAGTGGTGGTCTTGGAGCTATAGAGTTGCTGTGTCTGAACGAATAGTGACCGACTTGCACCAAAATCAGTCAGCTTACAAGCAATCGGCCTTTCATGATAACTTTCATGTATGCGAAATGTTCGCCGTTTTGAGGTCTCTGTGGGCGATTCTTGTTTGGTGCAGATACGCTAGGCCACTTATTATCTCTGTGGCTGCATGAGAAACCATTTCTTGATAACCAGCACTGTCATACTCGTCGATTTTTATCAGAAAATCGGACAGTGTACTCACGCGTTCGTCTAGGCCAAACAAATTGAAATCAAAGTAAACGTATTCTAGCATCATGGCTGGAGGTTTGTGACAAACGGACATAAACTTCACCACATTGGGATGGTTAAGGCCACTTAATAAAGCTACTTCTTTTAAGAAGAGTTTTTTTTCTTCTGCATCCATGACGTTAATCATTTTTTTTATAACTACCGTCTCTTTACTGTCCTTACCTGGCGCCTGGTAATCGGCAGTAAAGACATCGCCAAATGCGCCGTGGCCAATGCGATCTTTGATAACTAGCTTGTTGCAGTCGAACCGCGGTATTCCATCACTGCCCTCAACTTTGGGCTTTGGTTGTCCAGGTGATGTTCCATCTAGAAGTCGAGGAAGTCCGAATTTTCGGAACTTCGACATCGTGTTTGTGGCTTCAACGCTCTCACATTTTGATATGACCGCAATTCAACCAAAGAAGAGCGAAATAATCAGGCTGGCGGTAAGTCAGGCTTTTGCCAAAATGCAAAACGCAAAAAGACGAGAACTGTCAATCATTTATGGTTGGTGAAAAGCGGCTAGATTTCATGAGCTTTATGTCTGTAGAGTGCAATCAGCCGGCAAAAACTTCCGTTGTACGTGTTGGCACTAAAGTTAACGTCAATAGCTTGCAGAGAAAAGGTATTTGTCTGTTTAGAAATTTTAAAAATTGTTTCATTTGTGTTTTTTTATTCTCCAGAAATGTTTGGCTTGTGTCAGTTAATTGCTCTGAAAGTTTGTACTTCCGGTAAATTGCAAATTACCTTTTTTCGGGTTCCGGACTAAAAAGTGAGAAATTTATAAGTCAAGTGAGAGCAACAAGAGTTACAACTAAAAAGAGTTTTTCAAATGAAGACATTCAATTATGACCCAAATAAGACCAAATAACGCTCCTGCTCTTCCTTAGTGCTTTAAATTATTTGTTTACTCGCAAACAGTTTTAGCAACGGTCTTTACTTTTTAGATCCACACGGTTCTTTTTAAACGGAAAACAAAAGCCCCAGTTATTTCGCGTCAATTGTCCAAAAGTTGGCGATCCATCACAACCGAAGCTGCTTTCTGACACAATCGGGCCTATTTTTTGACTGATACACTGAAACGTTTGAACTGTTTTAGCCGCCCCCACAAAAAAAAAAACAACAATATGTGCTTTCTATCACCTATCCTAAGACTAAATCATTTTGCTACAGTATTAGGTCACAGCCAAGTCTTTAAAATTGTCGCGTCAGTCTTCACGCTATGCTACTGAACGGCATAAATTATCAACCATGACATTAGTTCAAATATTTATTTCACTCCCTTTGTCTTTTTCCTCCCTGGGTTTACAGAGACTTTTATGTCGCGCGCGGTTGAAATCGGCAATGTATAATAGATTCTTCCTTCCCAGGGGTCTGACAAAGCGTTTTAGCAAGGGTCTTCGTTTTGAAGATTTAGGGGGGGTTTTCTACAAAACGAAGACCCCCTTGATTTCGCGTCAATTGGCGTCTGACAAAGCGTTTAACTAAGGGTCTTCGTTTTGTAGATTTAGGGGGTCTTTTCTACAAAACGAAGAACCCCTTGATTTCGCGTCAATTGGCGTCTGACAAAGTGTTTTTGTCACAAAGTTGGCGATCCATCACAACCGAAGCTGCTTTCTGACACAATCAGGCCTATTTTTTGACTGATACACTGAAACGTTTGAACTGTTTTAGCCGCCCCCACAAAAAAAAAAACAATATGTGCTTTCTATCACCTATCCTAAGACTAAATCATTTTGCTATTAGGTCACAGCCAAGTCTTTAAAATTGTCGCATCATCACGCTATGCTACTGTGCGGCATAAATTATCAACCATGACGTTAGTTCAAATATTTATTTCACTCCCTTTGCCTTTTTGAGAATAAGTAAAATTGCCAGGCTAATAGCCAATGTTGCTGCTGCCATTACAAATTGTGAATGCTACTATCTCTGGTAACTTTCCTGGTATTAAGCAGAGTACTGAATATTTCCTACATGCTGTAAAACTACTACATAATGGGAAGCTTAAGATCAGCTAGAAATTGTGAAATACCTCGTGTTACAAAAATACTTTAATGCTGTACAAGTCCTGCACCCCCTAAGCTGGCCTCCTTTGCGATTTAAAACAGCATCAGTCTAGACAACTGATGCACCCCTTTTTGTCACGCGCGGTTGAAATCGGCTACGTATAATAGATTCTTCCTTCCCAGGGGTCTGGCAAAGCGTTTTAGCAAGGGTCTTCGTTTTGCAGATTTAGGGGGGCTTTTCTACAAAACGAAGACCCCTGTTAATTTCACATCGGTTTGTGCTGAGGAACGCTTTGGGTTAGTTTTTTAATTGTCCGTGCCTTATTCGGGCGAAAAAAATTAGGGTCTTCGTTCTTCGGTCTTCGGTCTTCGGTCTTCGGTCTTCGGTCTTCGGTCTTCGGTCTTCGGTCTTCGGTCTTCGGTCTTCGGTCTTCGGTCTTCGGTCTTCGGTCTTCGGTCTTCGGTCTTCGGTCTTCGGTCTTCGGTCTTCGGTCTTCGGTCTTCGGTCTTCGGTCTTCGGTCTTCGGTTTGTAGACACCCCGCCAAATTCGTCGGTTGCTTTCTTGAGCAAATTCCCACCACTAAACACAAGGCAAATCAAAATGCAGTTATCGCTATGAATATTTGAGACGTTTTTCATTGTTTTCCCACTTGGAATGGCTGCCAAAAAAAAGGGGAGATGTGCTAGGCAGATTAAATCAAGTTTTGTCTCTGCGAAGCTGCTTCCTCTATCATGGTTTTCGCCCGAAAACATCCTAGCCTTTACCTGGTTCCAACCGCTATCAACGAAAGTAATCCCACAGGTTCCTATTTATTTGGAAAAAAGACAAATTAAAACTGGTTAAGAGGTGGGAATTTTGAAAACTCGCAGTCATGTAATTCAACTTAGTGTCCGCCATTTTGACACGCGAGTGTTCAGAAGCAATAATTTAACGGCTGATACACTACCAAGTACTAATTGGAGCAATCTCAGAAGTAATACAGGCAAACTTTGTATACTTTTGATGATATTTATTTCTTTTTCTCGTTTTCTGAGGTCGTTAGCATCTCTGTAAATCGAGGGTTAGATCGTCTTTGACAGTTCTAATAAAACACAATTGCAAATTTGGGCGGTAAGAATAAGAACGTTTGTAATTTTATCCCAAGTAGTATCATATAACGAGACTGAATTACAATTTTGGCGCAAAACTTGAAAGTTATCGCGAGATACGCACACTGATTCCTTGAAACTCTTCAAGGTTTTGTTCCCTAGCAACGGTACTACTCGATAACGAGCTAAGTGTATTCGTGTAAAACGAAAATGTCTGTCATTTTTAATTGTGGATTTGCAAGAGTTGATGTAAAGGAGAGCTTTCGTAAGGTTGGAAGTGCTTCGGTTGAAACTAACCCTAGTGAAAAGTGGAAGAACTATCTTGCAGCGTTCGAGGGTGACAGTCAGGAAGTCTTTGCGGTCGAACGTTCCACCTACGTCAAGAAATCCAAAGCAATTTACAGCTCTTTCCGAAAGATGAACTCAAAAGCCAGGGCCCAGTACCAAGACACGTTTTCAATGGTAAACTGGAAAGCTCTTAATACAGCGCAGAAGAAACAGCACACACTGTCAAATTGTGGAGGTTGTCAAGTGTACTATTATGCCATCCATAATTTTTTCCCTAGTGGAGAAACTTTCAAAACCCGAAAACTTTTAAGAGGCCTTTTTTGAAAGTGGGGTGACACAAAGTAAAGTGAAACCAACGCAAAAAGCCATTAAAACTGCTGTAAAACACATTTATTCAAAAGTGAATGGCCACTTTGAGAAAATATTTAAAATGAGCTTTGCTGAAGCACAAACAAAAGTGAAGGAACTTCAGCTCCAAAAAAAGAAAGACGCAATTGAGAAAAAACGGCAGCGTCGAGGGAGAGCACGCCAAAAAAAAAAAATCCAATGCTAATGTCTAGTCCATCTGGAGGAGGAGTAATGTTTCTAGTTACTTTGCAACAATCTTCACCTTTACTTGTGTTGCAATCTAGCATTTATTTAAGCACACTCTCTATAATATATTTGCTTTCATTTTCCAGTTTTTTAAAAGGAATTCAAGTACCAAATATTCCACTGAAAACTTAATCAATCATACTGAACTTCTTCCAACCAATGGACAGAATAGAATACTGGGAGAAGGATCCTATGGTCAATGCCTTCTGAGATAGTACACACGATTTGATATAAAGGTTGTGGAAAAACAGTCTGATGCAGGACACCACAGAGATAATGAAGGAGGCTCACATTATGCAGGCACTCGCACATAAAAATATCCCAACCATAATAGGTGTGCAGCTTCAAAAGCAGCCCATTTCCTTAATAATGGAGTTTAAAGGGGAAGACAATACATCTGTAACAAGCAAACTATTGTCTTGTCAGAAAAACAGTGCAACAATACAGAATGTGCAAAGCTCACTCATAACAAATGACTGGTTAATTATTTCACATGATTTGACAGAAGCTCTTTCACATATTCACACAAAAGGCTTTCTTCACTGTGATTTGAAGGCTAATAATGTTCTTGTGAGTAACAAACAATATGGCTACATCATCGATTTTGGAAAAGCATGTGACAGCTCCTTTCCTCCTGCAAAGAAGTACAGCATCTGTTATCCTCATATTGCTCCTGAGGTTGTTAATGGTTCTCCCTGTAGCAAAGCCAGTGATATTTTTTCCCTTGGTAAAATTCTGTTCAAAGTAGGTGTTAAGCAAAACATTCCTCTTTTTGTTTCCATGGCTCAAGAATGTTTGGATGCCAGCCCTGTAAGAAGACCAACAACAACAGGCATTATGGCAACACTGGCTTCCATAATATCTCACTGAATACTATAAGCTTAAGCAGGGGTTTCACGGGCCTGACACTGTTTTTTTTTTGTGACAAGAGCAAACACAAACTGGTATAAGATGTGTCATCTTCTCAGCCCTACTCATAAAAGATGTGCCATCTTAAGAGCAGGATAGGTTGCCCTTGTTACAAAGTTGCCCTTACTGTTGCCCCCACTTGGGGCAACAGTAAGCACTGGTAATTAATCATGTCTTATCAACAAAGAGAGAAGGCTATGGTCAGAATCATATGCATGTATCAGAACTTTTGTGATGCATTTGAATTAAAAGATACTCCACTGGTGTAGTGGGTAGAATATTTACATTCAAATAGACACATATATCAATTACAAGTCCATCATTGATAATGATTGTTGCAATTATTACTGGTCAGAACTTAAAAACCAAACTGTTGACTATAATTAAAACTGATATAACATGATTTAAAAACCAAAAAAATGCCTCATAAATAACACCATTAACATGCTTGTAATAAATTAGTTGTGTGGAATAACTGGAAGGACCTCTTCAAGAAAACAAATAGGGATAACAGTAAATAAAAACCGGATTTAATCAAGTAGATTCCCTTTGGAATCTGCAAGGGCTGGCCGGTTTTCTGTGTAAGTAATTAAAATTATTACTATTATATATTTATAGCAATTCAGTAAGGGACCTCGGAATAAACTAACACACATTAGTACAGCTTTTTTCTCTTAGTTTTCAAGGGACAATTTATGACAAGACAATCTGCATCTTACATGTCAGCAATTAAACTTGCCTAACAACTGCTTTGGGGGATTACGTTTGTCAGTAAATTCATCTGCTTCTTGGAGAAATTGTTTCCAAAGTATTCAAAAGCCTAAATTTTGATAAACACCATAAGTTTACACATCATGATGTGATAGAGGATTTATCAAGCCAAATTTAATTTCAAAATTGAATGGTATATCCACAATGAAACTTTTTTCTATGCATTTGTTACAAAACATAGTACTTTTTTGAGCTCTTGAAATGAGCGCTATATTATAAATTCATGTTGCATTGTATTTGCAGTGAAATCAGTGAACATGTTGAGAGGGCTTATACTATTTTGCGAAACGAAACGAAACGAAACGAAACGAAATCAGGTGAGATAGAACAAAACTAAAGGAATAATGCAGATATATTTTCTAACAAGGTAAAGAAAACTTTCACAAGGATTTTGGAGTAATCGTTCATTAACAAGAAGGATTTTTATTCATTTCGCAAAATAGTAATTTTAGGAGCGTTACTATTTTGCGAAATGGAATTTTTCACCCTGCGGTGACAACGTGACCTCTTCCAGGTCACAAAAATACATTTAAACATTACAAATTAGTATATCACCGAAGATTTTGGCCTCCTCTTATTTCTTAAACCGTATTAAAATGTATTTCGCAAAATAGTAATTTTAGGAGAGTTACTATTTTGCGAAATGGACCATTTTCACCCCTGCGGTGACAACGTGACATCTTTCATGTCACGAGAATACATCTAAACATTGCAAATTAGTATATCACCGAACATTTTGGCCTCCTGTTATTTCTTAAACCGTATTAAAATGTATTTGAAAGTTATCTTTACCTTATTAGAAAATATATCTGCATTATTCCTTTTGTTTTATATCTTCTGACCCGATTTCGTTTCGTTTCGTTTCGTTTCGTTTCGCAAAATAGTATAAGCCCATGTTGAGAGGGGTGTTTAGAAGTCTTCGTAGGTTCCAAAGGGTTCTCTTTGGCTTTATGTTAGCAATATCATGCCATTTTTTTGAGGAAATGAAGATAGCAAAGAAAATTTTATTACCTTCTTTTGATGTCTTCCTCTAGATTGTCGGATTCACCAGCGAAGATGGGAAAAACCAATGCAAAGCCGAAACTTTAAAATGGCGGATGCCGTTCACGAACTACGCGATCTTGATTCCATGTAACTATGGTTACTGGCGCAGTCCACGCGAATTCCGCGAACCTTGCTGGGGGGGGCACTGGAAGCGAAAATCATTTTTGACCCAGGCCTTAGTTAACCTGAGTTTTGCAAAACGTTCCTTACGACTTCAAACGACACGTTCATCAAGCATATATTGTTTCTGTAGTTTCCCTGTAAAGCAGTAGATTTTCTACAGATCGTTCTTCAGTGAGCGAGAAATATGTGGCTTATACTATTTTGCGAAACGAAACGAAACGAAACGAAACGAAATCGGGTCAGAAGATATAAAACAAAAGGAATAATGCAGATATATTTTCTAATAAGGTAAAGATAACTTTCAAATACATTTTAATACGGTTTAAGAAATAACAGGAGGCCAAAATGTTCGGTGATATACTAATTTGCAATGTTTAGATGTATTCTCGTGACATGAAAGATGTCACGTTGTCACCGCAGGGGTGAAAATGGTCCATTTCGCAAAATAGTAACTCTCCTAAAATTACTATTTTGCGAAATACATTTTAATACGGTTTAAGAAATAAGAGGAGGCCAAAATCTTCGGTGATATACTAATTTGTAATGTTTAAATGTATTTTTGTGACCTGGAAGAGGTCACGTTGTCACCGCAGGGTGAAAAATTCCATTTCGCAAAATAGTAACGCTCCTAAAATTACTATTTTGCGAAATGAATAAAAATCCTTCTTGTTAATGAACGATTACTCCAAAATCCTTGTGAAAGTTTTCTTTACCTTGTTAGAAAATATATCTGCATTATTCCTTTAGTTTTGTTCTATCTCACCTGATTTCGTTTCGTTTCGTTTCGTTTCGTTTCGCAAAATAGTATAAGCCGAAATATGTTTCCCCTTTACAGCAGGCTTTCAAGAAAGTTATTATCTTAGCAATGTGCATGACGCATGTTACATACTAACTTTATCTGTAATCTTACTCGGTGGTCGAAGAATTCGAGCGGTGAAGTAACAAAGGAATGCCTCAAAATGGGGTCTATGACTTACTTATTTTAAATTAGGTAAAAACAAGTTGAAGACCATGAACCGGGAAAGAGAGGATTAAATTGTAGGAAAGATTTCCAATAGATCCTATCTAGATCACTGACTTTAGAACTCTTTTAAGGTCTAAGGAGCTACTAAAATTAGAACGCGTTTCTCTCGCTGGAATTAGTTACCAGGCTCTTGGAGCCTGTAAAGACCAGACTTGTATGGAGAGAAAAGTTCATTTTTTGCCGCTCTATAACAGTCTTTAAAATCTTGTGTTGTTTGTAATTCCGATTTGGCAAGTAAAAACAGTCTTTGATGGAGGAATAAGAGAATGCGAACATCCTCGGCCTGAGAAGCTCTGTCAATTTCGTAAGGGTTCCCACGCACGCAACCTCACGGGACTGCGTGGGACATTGATCTACGCTTGTGATCTCGCGTGTACAACGAACCTGCGTCCTTGTTTTCAGGCCTCGCTCCAAGGTGTGCATGATGGGAATTTATGCGCTCGTTTCCTCTCCCACTCAAAACATTCTGAAGTGCCATGACAAGATGAAAAGAGTCAGAATTTTCCTCAACAAGTGGTAAGCGGAAATTCTTACAACAGAACAGGAACAAATTACGGTATATTTTTAGCGGTAGGTCAGTCTCTAATCGAAGACTGGAATTGGAAAGAAGTTATAGTCCCAGCGAGATGAAGTCAATGATTCTTGTGATGTTTCTTGCAAAGAATCGCTAAAACTTTGCCCGCAGGTCAGTCTCCAATCAAAGACTGGAATTCGAATGAAGTTATAATGCCAGCGAAATGAAGTCAATATTTCTTACAAAGAATCACTGAAACTTTATCTGCAGTTTTAGTTGTATCTTATATAGACGTTAGCTTTGCTTATTATTTGACATTTTCGAAGATCCACTCTTAGTGTTAAACATGAAGATTGATAAACTACCGTTGAGATATTATACTAAACGTTGCACGATCAAGCTTGTTTCAATTAAGCTCAAGCTTAATACATCTAGAACTCATAACGGTCGAGCGAAGATGGATTCATTTATCCAAAAAGGTATTTAAAAAGGATTATTATGAGCGCAATGTAGAGAACTATGCTATGAAACCAACCTTTCCCTCGCGGCTACCGTACTTAGTGCAACTACAAACCGGAAGTCATGCATGTGAGGCGATCGAAGTTTTCTCAAGATAATCCATGAGTTTATAATTTTTTCAGTGCTTGCTGTTTCTCATGCTAATTGACATAAAAAATTAAAAGCATCCTAGCTTGTTGCGTTATAACTAGTGTGTAGTATGCAGTTGAACATGATCTTTGTGAATAGTGGTATTTAACTCTATATGTAGAGGAACAGTTAAGATAAACTTAGAGCGATTTAGGATAATCCACAAGTGTTTCATCAAAAGTTTGTTGCTAGCAGGGTAAAGACATGGGTGATTAAATTACAGAGCTCCTGCTGGAAAGATTTGTGTGCAGCCTGATACTTTATTATGCATATAGTTCTTGGATAAACAAAACAATGGCAAACTGATAGATTACCTCTGTGATTACAGCTTTGAGCATTACTTTACGGAAATAACTTCACTGGAAAAGAGACAATTCAGTTACTTTTTCATGAGCTGGCATAGATTTGACATTGATTGTTTTAATATATACTGTATAAAATAACTGTTTTTTAACTTTACATGCAGGAACTCTGTTTTTCTGCTTTGTCACCATTGGAGTGGGAAACTTCTGTACCTTTGTCTTTATTTAAAAGCTGGGCCAGTAACAAGGGTGTAGTTAGCCAATCAGAGTTAAGGATTAAAGATTCCAGCCTGCTTATATGCTTCTGAAAAATAAATATATAAATATATATTTGCCATGTCAAATAAGAGTTTATTATTTATTGTTATTGTTGCTCCAAACAATTTGTGAAATTTGAAAGAAACTGCTCTTATTGATTTACTAACTAAAGAACTGAGAATGATTTCTTGGTATTTTTGACACTGTTTTCTTTTTAAAGAGGTTTATAGAGGGCACAATAACCATCCACAGGCAACCATGTGTCAGCTGTCGCCCAAAAGAAGAAAGAAGTTGATGATTAAAAGTTAGTTAAATACGTGATTGAAAGGTAAGAACACCAATGTACTTTAGAAACCTGTTTTATTGCTTTCTAAAAGTTCAATAGATACAGCAGAATTAACATAGATAATAACATGATTTCAAGTGAAATTTGATGAAAATAAGCACAAATAAAATTTTCAATGACAATGAAAATTGCACTAGCCCACAAGCATAACATATTTTAACCCTCTAACTGTCAATATCTGATTGTTAATTCTTCCCTCTACCTGGTACACAGTTCCTTGTATGTTTTTTACAAGAATTTAGTGTTAGATCAAGATGACAACTTCTACCTGATAAGTTTGAGTATTCTCATTACCTGTTTGCTAAATAATATTTGAATATTACGAGAAAAAGTCACATAATGATCACTTCTGGGAGTTAAAGGGTTAAAGTGAAATAGATACTCTAACAGTAGGACTTCTTCAAATGTGCCGGGGGCCTGGAAGGCATGCAGAAAGAAGACAAGATAGGTGGGGGATGCTATGTCAGTTAACATTAAGCAATGTTGAGGAGTGGGAGTAAAGGGTTCCATCTCTTTGAAGGTATACTAAGCTTGTTGGATTCTATTTGGAACTGAGATTTAAGTAGCGCAAGGAAGCTTGTTAAAAGAGGAATCTTATTATTTGCCCTGCATTTCTGTTGGTGAGTTATGTTAAATCTCTAGTTTAGTTAGAGGAGAAAAGATTTCAGACTGATTTTTAAATTCTATCAATAGACAGGCTGTTTGTCATATGGGCCTTCAATTTGTTACTGACAGGGTGAGTTGGTCATGAGCCACACTGCCGTGTGGATGGTGGAGAGTTCTAGCAGAGGAATGGACTAACATTAAGGGTATTGAGAAAAATTAAGAAGCATTTGCTGCCTTTTTAAGGTCATCAGGAAATGATTAGTCTACCTAGTCTTCTCAAACAACAGCTATGAACCAGGGTTTTCGGTGATAGAAAAAGCCGCTTACCAGTAGTCTACCGCCACTTAAAAGACCATTTAAAAGACTAAATGGCCTTTCACATCTTCAAACACTAGGGATCATTTTTGAGTGAGACTTTGCAGTTTATTCATGTTTTTACTTTTGTTTTGCAGATACTGTCCAGTTGTTTGCCATTGTCCTTTTTTTCACACCCATGCCTCAATATGCGCATTTTCTTGCTTGTCTATGTGAGACACCAGTTCCTGATACTTACTCCCTTTCACTGCACTGTTATCCAAGCTTGAAACAACCTGAGGTGGAAAAGAAATTGTCAGAGTGTGCCATACCCTACAAAGGTGAAGGAAAGTCAAAGGAGCCTTTATATGATGGGGAGAAAATTGTGGTTTCCCCACAAGAGTTTAATTTTGTGCAGGAGCATCAAAGGAATAAAAAAGTAGTTCTCAGGTAAGTTATTCATTTTCTTTGAAAAGTTTGTCACAATAAAGCATGGTAAGGCAAAAGGCTTTACTAACCAAACTACCTCTTGACACTCAAACTCCCAAGATCAGCTCGCTAATTCTCCTCTAGCTGCTAAAGATTTCCTTAATTAATCACAAGAATTTGGTGTTTGTCCAAGATAACTTCTACCCAATAAGTTTGAGTATTCTCATCTGTTGGCTTGATAATATATGGATCTTTTAAGGAGAAGTTACATGTTAATCACTCCTTGGAGTAAAGGGGCTTTAAGGAAAATAACAAACCTTGCAGGTTTTATACATTGTTATGAATTGATTCCATAGATCATGGACATTCCCAATAGTTTGTTTATTTATTCAATTATCTTGTTAGAAAGTTAGTTATACATTAAAACTTTGAACAATGCATAGGATACTTGTACGATAAATAACTTTATCATTCATAGGATTCAAAGTTCCCTATTTACTTTGTTGAACATGAGTTGGGGGGGGGGGGGTTAGGTTGCAGCCAGTATGAAGTAGGGAAGTACAGATAAAATGAAACCCATTTCTTTGGTTCTCATTTTTCAGGTTTCATGGAAATGATATATCCGACAACAGTGACATGGCTTTGCTAGTTCGCTTGGACAGGGAAAATGTTCCAACAGTGAAGTTCTCTAAAAAAAAGTCACAAAAACTTCTCTGTGAATTGACGTTCATCAAGATTAGCAAAGCATCTGTGGTACAGATGTTTTTTGTAATGACCATTCTTGATATGCAAAGCAACCAATGTTCCTTTTAGAGCAATAGTCAATTCAGTGTGGAAAGTAATCTGAGATTGTATTGGGTTTACTTTACTTTGCTCTGTGATTGGTCCAGAAAACTCGCACCTTTCTCTCTATTAACGAGATGTGAAACTAAAAGAAATCACGACTTAGTTGCCCACATTTCCCCATGCTTTAGGCAGATTGGTTGTTTTTACTTTAAAATCTCTTTTTGGCTCTTAAAGGTATTTTCCTTTCTTCCAAATGCCCGTTGCGATTACTTTGGTTTGGTTTTACAACAATGAACTTTACAAAACTCTTATCAGAACAGTAGCTTACTTTGCATCTTAGATTATATTAGATGATTCATGGATTTTATCCAAGCACAAATACTAGATTCTAAAATCTTGAGAATAACAGATTTGGGTCAAAATAATGTTCTTATAGTTTTAAGTATCTTCATGCCTTAAATATCATTTGCATCAATCAGATGAGTAAAAGTGGATGTCTCTTGACATATTGCTGTTTTTTTTAATAATGATATCTTGTTATTATGTCTCAGGTTCCTGTAACAGAGGATATAAATCAAAGAGTAGATCTTAAGGAAAGACCTGTATGTGGTGAGTGGGCCTTGAATGTTGTATGTTAGGATCTTGTGACAAACAAAATTTCAAACATTTCCTAAATTTAATTGTAATTGTGAATGCGGAGACAACAATTTTGATCATATTTTTGTAAAAATTTCCTGCAAGAAAAAGCATAATTATGGCATACAGAGTGTTAATGTATGACATGATCACTTTTCTACTATTAATGGGCTAAAAGAAATTTTGGAGAGTTAACACTCAAGACATCAACACATCCCCTTTTTATCCTCAAATCATGCTTTGTTATCTCTCTTTTGACATTACCCATCAATTCACGCCCAGTATCAACCTGAAGAACGTTTGGCCTGCTTATAGATTGTTTGAAAAGCCTTTGAGACCTCAGAAAAATCCTTTGAGGTGAGAGGTTCAGTGGCCTTGAATCTGCTTGCAACATCAACAACTGTCAATGTGTACTTGTATTCTTTCCACGACCTTGCATTCGCCTTGTCATGAGGTAGGAAAAGAAGATCAGCTAGATGAACTGCATTTGGAGATTCAGCATCAAAAGTTGGTCTTGGGATATGCTTCGGGTCAGGCAAATAAATCTACCAGATGGCTTGCCTCATCAATCATAGCTTTGCAACGTCCTCCAAAACTCCAGTTTTTTTAGCCAACTACTTCACAGCTGGCAATCCCTTCCAAAAACCTTCAGGACTACAGAAGATTCTTAAAAGTTTTCTTTCTATTTTATTTTATGTTCACAAGAAACGCCTGGTGGCTAATCCCAAAGCCAAAGCCAAAGCCAAAGCCATTCCTCTGACCTAGATCATTTCACCTTGTTTTTGTTGAACACTCGGCTTGCAGAAGTCGGAAAGTTTTGGTTCCCTCAGATCAAGCTCTTAATCGTGCGTCTTGTTGTACAGCTTTAAAGCATAATTTGTGTCCAAAAAGTTCTGTTTAGCCTGCTCCTTGACTCTGTCATTTGCTGCGATCCAATCAAGAAGCTTTGTTTGATTTTCTTAGTACTTTTCATAGGCCGCTTGGTACTTCTCCACAGCGAGATTATGCCCCTTCTTCTCTTCTTCAGCACTATTCTGGTCTCAACTCAAACACTTTGCGAGATGGCGTCCGCTAACAAAGGCATTCGCATTGATATGCGCTCATCCAATCATTATTGCCATGTTTGCCATTTTATTTATCTGCATCATTATTTTCGAAAATGGACGCCAAGTATTCATCATGAAACTTGCGATGAAGTTCTGCCTCTTCAAGGTCTGAATCCTTCGGTTCTGCCTCTATATCACTAAGGTAGAATATTAAGGCAGTCTTAATGATTGCGGAGACTGCTGCTGACTTAATTGCATTCATCGTAAATCGGCTGAACATTTCTAAGATAGTAAAATCTTTTGATCTTCAAAATACTGTTTTCTGAACCTCTGGGCCTGAATCTTTGGAATCTTCAGATTGCTTTGAACCACTTTTCTTCTTCTTTTGCTCTCTCACTCTTCTGTTGTATTCAGCGAGCTTTTTGCCACCTACGACACACCCTAGGTATTTGTTTGGTTTCATCGTATTTTTATCAGTTGAAGTCGCCTGTTGAGCTGCTGCTTCTTCAGTCTTGGGTTCTCTATCATCCATTTTATTTGTTGATATGTAATTTTAAGTTCTTATTCAAGTTCTTATCAAGTACTTACACAAGTTCTTAGACAAGTTCTTATTTGATTACTTGATAAGAATTTATTCAGTTTCTTCACAAAGACTATCCTTTTTCTCATCACCGATCATGGGTACTTCAACATTTTTGGCATTGAGAAGAGCCACACTTACGATTGCCATGTACCTTCCATACTTTGCACACAATCCACCGGCAAACATTCCGAATTCTCTCCTTACCATGAAGTTATCATTTAATTCCTTCAGAAGTTTTTCTTCATCAACAGGGAGAAAACGAGCCAATGCTTTACATGAGAGCAGAAAAAATGTATCAACCATTGCATTGCAAGTCCTTGAAGACGATGAAGATATCTCTTGAAGTACTTCTCAACATCTAGTTCAGAAAGCTTCTTGACTTGATCCTGGGTGAGAGATACACCAAACTTTTCCTTCGCTTTTCAATTTGAAATGAGAACAGCGAGTTGCTCTTGATGTTCTAACACTCTGTGGCACGCTCTTACAGGGCTTGAATCACTTACTGGTTCAGCTTCGAGAATGTTCAGAACATAAACAGGGTCTTTTTCAGTGTCAATCTTCTCCATTTTATTTAAGAAATAGGAATATTTTCATGAAAGTTCAAGAACAATGCAACAAGGATGGCGAAGTGAGATGAGATGTGAATACTTTTCAATCAATTCCTTCTGCTGATCTTTCATCAACTCACCCACGTAATCCTCGAAAATGATTTTCGTAACTTTGGCAGATGGTGTGTAGAAGAGAACAAGTACGGCAGTGTTCTCTCTGAATGGTTTTGCGACACTTGTCGTCTGTTGAGTGAGGACCCAAACGCTAAATTTCCTTATGTCTTGCGCTGAATGCTAAATTCACATGTTCGTCCGCCCTCTGCTTCACATCTCTTAAAGCAGCACAATCATCAAGAATAATCAGCGTATTTGTTCCCTCATACACATAACTGATAATCTTGAGCCAATCATCAGTCTGGCCTCGGAGGGGAGTGAGGAAAGGAAGGTCCCTATCATTTTCTGTGAAGCCATCATACGTCTTGTTGTGGATGAATGTTACACCGAGGAGAACGATGTGATCAAACTTTCCTCAGAAGGTGATGCTCAAGAGATTGACCTGGGTCATCGAGATTCCTCCACGAATTCCTTTTTCAATCATCAGCAGCATGTCTATATCAGTGAGTTATTCAAGTTTTTGTTGTGACACTTTTATGGAGTGTCCCAAGCCAATCCAGGAGCAGTGAAATACCATGCAGGGTCGAGCTCATGATTCTCAAGACAAACACTTCTGAACTCTTCAAACACATCTGCAAGAAAGAGAACGTCTGTCTTGCGATAAAGGTCATGGTAATCACCCATCGTCTCCATTTTGAACTCTTTCCAGACCTTCTGCGCATGCTCATAATCTTCATCTAAAATCCCACAGCATTTGAGCTGAGGGTAGAATACATATTTCACTGAACTTTTAATGCTGCTCATGTAGTTATATGGGTTCAACCCATTCTTGAGATGAACTCGATTTTATCTTTGAAGACCTTCTCAGTTTCCATCAGCTTCTCAAGACTCAAGTTTGAACTAATTTATCAAGGGAAGAAGCCATGAACTTGAAGCTGTCGATAAAGCAGACCTCATTCTTGACTTAAACTTCTTTTCCTTCTTTATGTCTGAAATTCACAACAACAACATCTTTGCTGAAGCTGATGTGCTTTTCCTCGTTATTTGGAATGTATTTGATGTTTCCCTCACTTTTGCCGAGATTCTTAAGAAATAGATGGGAATCATAGTTGCTAAATTGTGAAAGATAACAGGAGTGACCTTTGGCTTCCTAAATTATAGGTTGCATTTTTAGTGGGCTGCTCCACAATATTTCCCTGTAAAATGGCAGTGGTCCTTCACTTTGTCAGCCTTCAGCTGGGGCTGCTGAGCAGTCTTTGTCAGCCATCTTCAAGGAAGATGTGAGCAACATTTCCATCCTTCCATCCTCACTCTTTGCTCTGTAGATGACTGGCTCTTGTAAATAAAGCTTATCATCAAAGCAAATGATTTGATAACAGCACCCACATGGCTTGCGCTAGTAATCACTACTACCACCACTATCATCACCACTTGGCTCACAACCACTTATTGGTTTAGTACATGTCTCAAAGTCAGCATAAACCACAAGGCTACTCTTATTGAGCGGTTATGATTCTTGAATTTAAGCATACTTCCCTCATCTGGTATCTCGATCCTGACTGCATCATTTCTTGAGCAGTACTCTTTATGGAGTGCAAGCTTCTCTCTGCTTGAGAAGTGGCTCAGACATCTGAGGTAATATTGTTTCGCTTTCTTATGCTTTGAGACTTGATTCGATAGTAGCCTGCTCATGTTGTTTATCAGCCGGTAGTGCTTCTGTTCACTATCGTCTAGCTCTGTATTGGGGGCTGTGAAGCACTTCGTGCCAGGGACCATTTTGCAGTCCAAGAGGGTCTGGCCACCTAGTGCCCATAAGAGGAAGGTTCATGAGGTGCTTCCTATTTTCCTCTTTGCTGATCCTCAATTGATAACATCAAGCCCTGAGTGGCCAGGGCTTGAAGAGGCTTGTTCACAACCAAGCAGGTTTACTGCAATGTTTTCATTCTGCTTTTCAAACTTGTTCATCTTGTCAAGCTTGACAAGGAAGTTGATAACACTCTAGTCAAGCTTTTCAGATTGTGCTCTGAGTAGTTTTGTGATCCTTTGAGGGTCTTTCTCAACCATGCTGAGCGCTCCTGTTATGCACCACTTGAAACACTGATTATTGGAATTTTTGAAGTTCATGACCGCTTTCCTACTTTTAATGAATTCTGGGAGTTGGATGTAAGAGCTTCTGTTTAACGGTCTGTATTCTGCAAGATGGATGTCTCTCTGAACTATCCAGTTGCTTCCTGTTTGACTAAAATTCGGAATTATTTCTTGAATAGTATCTATTGAAGTGTCAAAATCTTCAGGTGCCTCAACATTACTGATTACGTTGCGTTGGAAATGAGGATTCAGAAGTTCAACATTCTCATTGAATAATTCTTCTCTAACCATCTCACAATTCAAAATCATCCTGACCCTTGTCCTATGATTCTCTCTCAGCTTCAAGACTTCAGGTTTTCCTCTTTGCATAATTTCTCTTGGCCCAAGCACTCTGTGCCAGTGGCCGCTTTGCGGTCCAAAACCAACCATACCGTCAATTCTAAATTGTCCAGCAAAACCGTACAAATTATTAAAACGGAAGCGAATTTAACTCCAATATGCACAAGAGAGTTCAGAGAAGTTGCTAAAGGCTGTGGAATAAAATACAGAAACAATATTCCAATCTAAGAATTGAACGCAATGCTTGGCTCTCGTCCTTTGGACAGGAGAATGAAGGTTAAAGTTATCGATGAAACGGGGTTTTGCAGACTCAATAAAGGAAGCAGTAAAAGATTGTGGAATATCAAATTCTTCCGCTATTAAATATGCAATCGATCTGGAGAGACCTTTCGTCAAGAGGAGATCAGATAAAAAAGATTCTAGGTGAGAGAAATTAAAAAATAAAAAGATGAGGATAGGTGCCGTAAAATCTTTGAGAATATTTTCAATGAGAAATTTCCTAATGTCAGACCCTCATGGCTTATGAATCATCAGACAGGATTTTTGCTTGAATTAGATGGCTTTTGTGATACACTAAAATTAGCTTTTGAATTTGACAGGATTCAACATAATGAATATCCAAACCCATTTCATCGAACATACAAGGAATTTGAAAGCCAGATTAGGAGAGATGAGATGAAGAATTATAAGTGTATGACTCAGATAACAATAAAATATGACGTTCAGAATCTTGGGGAATATATAAGGCATGGACTGAGAAAGAAAAATTAAGGCTTTTTTCTGACGCGCCAAATTTATTTTTTTCAAACAGTTTGAAAAACTTGTCAGTTGCAACAAACAAGTTTGAGCCTATAAGCGGGTAAGTGTGTAGTGAATTTCGAGAGAGCTGATGGCTTTATAAATAAGAAGTTATGTCATTAATATGTCACGCTTTCAAGCTCTCTGTTGATGATGTTGAACTAAGCATCCGAGTGGATGAAGATGTCACATTTCACATTCCCTGAACCTGATGCCTCCCTGTTAATTACAAGCTGAACTCCTTTTGTATTCACCAATCTCAATCCATTTCCATGAAGATTATCGTCTCTCATACTGCTGAGATCGATGAAAAGCCCAAATCTGTCTCCAGCATAAAAGTCTTTCGCATTCATTGCGCTGTTTTCCTTTTCAAATCTTCTGAAGACCTCTCCCCACATATCTCTTTTCTCCATTCCTTGACTGTAAACCTTATTCAGGATTCCATTGACAATCACCTTCACTTCAGTGATGTTGGGATTAAATGTCTTCTCACTGTCTCTTGCACCAGCTACATATGGCTCCTAAAAAAGAAGTCCCTTCATTGACCTCTTGCAACATTCATGCTCTCATTCCTGATCGTGTCTGATCCCTTAGCTGCTGAGTTTGTCTTAAAATGAGTGACGCGCGCCTTCATGAATCTCTTTCTATTTGTGTAGTTAGACAAGGCCTCATGAGTAAGTTCTTAACTTTGAATGACTTCATACTCAAGCTGGATGTTAGTCAGTTCATAGGCGAGCTGTGTCTCGTCACATCCCATCACTACGTTACTGGTAGGTGCAAGCCTGAGCTCGAA
Organism: Pocillopora verrucosa; assembly: GCF_036669915.1. Lineage (NCBI taxonomy): Eukaryota > Metazoa > Cnidaria > Anthozoa > Scleractinia > Pocilloporidae > Pocillopora > Pocillopora verrucosa. The sequence continues at coordinate 3,287,642 of NC_089312.1, forward strand.
AAGAAGCTTATCAGAAAGAGCTCTTGGGAAGAAGACTCCATGATCCTTCAGAATCTCACGATCCAATGGAATCCTATATTTGTTTTGATAAACATCGTTAAGCTTATTCTCCTTGTCAACTCCTGATTTCTTCTTATCTTCAGCACTGCGTCTGATCTTTGAAAGGTAAACAGACTGAATGCCCTCTCGGAACATGCTCACCCTCTCATTCTCAGCCAAGAAGAGGTCCTCATAGAGCTTAAATAAATCATAACCATCAGTTTCCTGCACGATTTCTCCCGCGAATTTCACAGGCAACCTGTCTACGAGAGCTCTTGAGACATTGTTCATGAGATAACTGCTTGCGTGGCCACTAACTTTCAAGTCAAAGATGAGTGAAAGAGATCCTGGCACCAGGACAACTCCGTCATCAAGCTTTGGAAGTGGGACTTTAAGTGTCTCACGTGGAGATGCTTGGTTTGGATTGAATGTTACTATGTGAATTGCACAGTCTGCCTTGAGGACGTTTTACGTCTTTTTTTCAAAATTTGGGTTGGTTTTTTCACTGACTCCCATTTTTAAAATAATAGATATTTTATTTAAAATGGCTGATTTTGGACATACTGATCCTCTTTTGGAACACAATGACGACGACGACGATGATGATGGAGATGAAGGAAATACAACAGCACCTTTTTACACCTGATTATAATTCAACTTCAGGACCATCAGGTGAAGACATTCCACGATGTGAATTGCACAGTCTGCCTTGAGGACGTTTTACGTCTTTTTTTCAAAATTTGGGTTGGTTTTTTCACTGACTCCCATTTTTAAAATAATAGATATTTTATTTAAAATGGCTGATTTTGGACATACTGATCCTCTTTTGGAACACAATGACGACGACGACGATGATGATGGAGATGAAGGAAATACAACAGCACCTTTTTACACCTGATTATAATTCAACTTCAGGACCATCAGGTGAAGACATTCCACGATGACAATGAACAGGGGATAAGAGAACGGGTCAAAAACTGCTGAAACATCTTTCATTGAAGGTGGTAGTTGTCATTCGCGAGTCATCACTTCAAATTAGAAGGCATGGAACTTCCATACCAGAATTTATCCTAAGGCAAAGGCTTCAGAATTCGAGGTTTCATATAGTAAAACAGGAAGGAAAAACCTCACTTCGTCCCGAGCGAGAGGTTTTGATTACTCAGTGGATAGCGAAATTGAGGAGCTGCAGAAGTCTTCATGAGGATCGGGAGATTGCCGATTATGAGAATGAAGACCAAGCTATAAGAGAAAGAGCAAGAGAAAGGATAAATGAAAATCAAGAGCGGATTGATGCATTTGGGAATTAGAGGGAAGAACTTGAAGAAGGCACCTCACTAAGAGAGAGAGTGAAAAAACATGTACAAGAAATGCGGTTTCACAGTCTCAGTTGCTATCCTGGCAATTGGAATAAGGACTGGAGTTATTTTGAGCGCATTGACAAGAGGCCTGAAGTCTGTAGCCAAAGGAGTTGGAGATGGTTTGAAGACTCTAAGAAGTAAATAGCTGCAATTCTCCCAGGTCTCATCGGTTCAATAGTCAGCTTCATTTTCAAGACTGCTGGATCAGTGATCAGGTTCCTCTCAATTTTATTTGAAGGGTACCGCTTTGAAGCCTAGCCAAAGGCTTGAGAGATAGGTCTGTTGATCTTTGATGAGCCCCTATTCATGTGCCTTACTCCAAATGATATCACCAAATTCACTAATTTGTTGATTCGAGTTTTCCGTCAGAACTTGCCTTCTTCAGACTGTTATTATACCAAACCGTACTCTAAGTGTTCAGAAGAAGATTTGAGGGCATGAGCCAAGTGCCTGGTGAGACTGCAAGGTCTAGCTTGACTTTTGCCTCATCAATCGCAAATTGAAACATCCAAACGCTGTTCGAAATGTCTGGCTTTCTGATTGCATCCTCAACCGATACGAGGAACTCGTGTTGAGCTTCCTTGGCGCTTCCTAATGAACCCAAGATTGATGATATGACATTGACTTGAGAACAAAGAATGCAGTAAATGAATGTCTCAATGGACTGATTCAGTCTCGCCATCCAAACTTGCGTCAGGCCTTCTGACTTGTCTGCCACGAAGAAGTCGAATTGCTTCAGCTTTCGTGTTATCGTTCCTTATGAAGTAGACCAGATTTCCTTTTATGGCTTTTCCACCCTCATCGCTGAACTGTTTTCTTCTAGGATAAGAGAATGAATGATCTGCTTCCGGACCAAAATAAGACACATAAATGAAAACAGATCTGAGACCATAATTATCACCTCCTATAAAGCGGAAGTCTGCGCTTGATGGAATTCCAAGTTCTGGGCATATTCGTTAGAATATTCGTTGATGCTATAAGAGAACAGATAAAAGACAATTATCGAAAAAAACTCAGATCGCTAGTAAAGATAACGAAATAAGATTTGAATTTGCTAAGAGGCCAAACGGGTTTTGTTTGCTAATCTCACGACATATGCAAATTCAACACAGCTAACAAGGTTGAAACCAACCTTGATTTCGAGGTTAAAAAAATCATGAGTTGCCTTGAAATCAAGATATTTTTCAAAATGCGTCAGAATCCCCCTTTTATATCTACTCATTAGAGACAAGGTATTACAAGTGACGTACGGGTAATTGACT
>NC_089312.1:3295300-3302800 GCF_036669915.1 Pocillopora verrucosa
ACGCCGTTAGTTAACGACTTAAAATCTTGCATATGTACGCGGACGCAGATAGTGGCGTAGAATTGTACAGTCTAGAGACTGTGTTAGTCACATATTACGCCTTTATCTAACTACCGACCTTTGCCTTCTCTCTTTTTGTCTAACTGCCACTGGAAAATGGAAAAACTTGACCGGGTCGCCGTTAGCGTTTCTTACCTAAGGGTTGAGGTATCGTGAATCGTTTATGCAGGTGCCATAAGCACGTCTCTTTGTCGTAACCATTATGTTTAGGTATATACTTACTGAACAACTGCAATCGTACACGTTCATAGAGTTGAAATCGGTGTTACTTTTGGTAATCAAGGCTTCCTCACGTTCTACAGCGATTCGTGGGCACTAATCTCCTGTCAGACGGGGATTTATTCGACAATCTACGCACTTAACACCCCGAAAATACCTGATCAGATGCATCACTGTACGCAGAACTAGTTCGATTATTCCGGGCCGCAACGCTTCCTGTAACATTCTTCGCATCAGCTTCAACGGCTGCGAAATGACAACTTGCTTGACTCACGATCATATAAATGATAAAAGAAAGATATCAATTTCGAGCCAAGAAACGTTTCTTGAAAGTGGGCAGTTCTTTAAGAAAAATTTCCAAAGCCGAAATTTGGACACATGTGGTGCGAGCTCGACTCAATGTCCGAACTTTCGGGGTTTCTTTACATCAAAAGTCACGTGACACTACACGTGAAATCTAAAGCCCAAGAGGTGAATTTGTCAGGCTATCAAAAATCCAGGCAGAGGCGGAGTTTTCTATACTAATGTACGTCTGAACACTTTGTTCGCTTCCCGCCGTTTGGCGGGACGCGTAATTAGGCACACGGTGGTAAAGGGCCCTTCCGCACAAGCTACCAGACGCTGAAAAAACTTGTTTCTCGTCACCCAAAACCACATCAAAATTTGTCCTTGCTAAATTTCAAGTGTGCTGCACGTATTATCTCCCCTGGGGGACACATTTACATAAGAGGGCGGGTGCGCGCCGGGAATTTCGAAAACGACCCCTATAAAATTAGAAAAGGTACCTGAGTCTTATCTGTGTGGGAGTGGCAACAACTGATGTCAACCCCTAAAGAGTACCAGTTCAAAAGCAAAAAATTGAAAAATCCCAAAAATGAAAAATTCCTTGATCGATGTGCTCTAGAGGCTCAAGTTAGATCATTAAAATCGTCCTAGTAATGCTTATTTCAGATGTTTCATTGAGCGAAAAACACCCTAAAACGTACCAGCTAGGTCTCTGGTTTCTTTGACTCCCAAAAGGTACGTGTTGCAATACGCTATTGCATATTCAATTAGCCGACGATTGTTTAGATTGTTTGTTGTATATTTCTGTGTTCACAGGCCTCAAGTTCACCGTGAAAGTTCTCGCGAAAGGACCAATCTTGGATTGGACAAACGACGGAAAACTTCACGAACGTTTCCTAGAATGGAAAAAGAAGGTAACGATTTTATGCAGAGGCCTTGTAATGACCAAGGCAGACCCGAAATTTGTTTGTCTACGCATTTATGCTATGCAACAACTTCATCCGATGATCGCAAGAAATGGGAGATACATCTCGGAAAGGTGGAGGAGCAATGCAAACCCAGAGGGAGCAAACTAGTCGCGGCTACACAGTACAAAGTGCTCACTCAAGGTGATATGGAATTACCAGAGTACATCGAAAAGTGCAGGTAAATCGCTGATGTATGTGGATGGCCAGAAGACGCGAAGGACATGACATGGAAGGAACGCTGTTCTCCTCGGTCTAAAGAATCCAAAAGTTTATCAAAATTGTTTGGAGGAACACCAGGACTCCCTTACAACAGCGATTGTCAAAGACCAATTATGCAGACTCTCAGTACAGCAACCGCAGCAGCAACTGCAATACAACAAGGATCAACACAGATTCACAAAGTGCAAACAAAGCATCAAAAAGGCGGGAAATCAACGGAGTGGTCAAATCGAGTCAAGACGTCTATAGATAAAGAGCGTGGTGAGACAAAAAGACAAAGTTGTTTTTCTTGTGGAGCAAAGCCTGCTCACCCCAGATCGCAGTGTCCGGCCAAGGATGTTACTTGTCACAAGTGTGGAAAGAAAGAACATTACAAAAAGTGCTACAAGAGCAAAACAGGTAAACAAGGTACAACTGGTGAACCTAGGCAGGTTCAATTACACGGTTTACAAGCAACGCTGACAGGAGCCAGTGCTAATCAGACTTCAGTTCATGATCCTGCACAGGATTACCACATGATGTTCGGTCCACATGTACCACAGGACAACCAACACACACAATGTTTCATCATATTCAGACTTTTCATGTGAAGAGTATCAATGATACTTCAAGCAAGCACATCAAGCCTCTTTGGTTAAGTACAGCAAATGGAGGACCCATGTATGAGGTTGAATGCGAGATCGATACAGGCGCAGGATGTAACGTGATGCCTTTGTATCTACACAAATCCTTATTTGGAGACTGGAGTCTTATTCCTACCTCTGTGCAGATATTCGAATATGGAGAATCCCCTGTAGCAAACCTAGGAGCGTGCACTATTGCGCTTCATACTGTTGATAGACAACAGCCACAGATGGCGACTTGTCAGGTGACTGATACTCGAGGGTATTTCATCCTAGGCAGAGAAACAGCCCAGCAAGTAGGCTACATTGCCTTTCTAGAGGTAACCCCGCCCTCCTAAACCAGTACGCCGCAAATCCATACAAGTGTTAACGCTCTGCGACCATATTCCAGTAAGGTTAACAAGCCTACATGTGAAGTGTTGGATGATGCTGTCATCTTAAGAGCGCTTGTCTGTAAAAATCAGACAAATTCTAAATTTCGCGACAAGGGTGAAAAATTCGATTTCTTTCTTATTTTAATAATAGATAGGCTAGACTATAACTAAAATCACTGGATACGTTTTTTGGCAAAACATCTTTTTTTCAGAGAAAAATGCAAATAACAAAATTCCGTTAAAATCGTCATTTTAGCAGCAAATTATTGCACAAGTTTGAGGGCTTCGTGTTCAAAAACGAATCACTATCTCGTCTTTTTAACACTCAAATCTTCTTTTTTAACCTCATAAGACCTCACAAAACGATTTTTGTAAACACTGCGTTCCTCTTTGCGTGTAAAATAATTTAAATTCGAAAGCATACATTTCTCTTCAGTAAAAGTACTTTGTGAGTAAAGTTAATTTTCAGCATGTGCTAAACCTTCAAATGGATTAAGCTTTTGGCGGTAGCATTGCGAAAAGATTTTCTCAATATTACTATAAAAATTTCTTCGGGCAAATGATTGAGAGCGATACAAAAGCTTTTCAAAGTCCGTTAAAATGCAGTTATTTGACCTTTCGCGGTCAACATTCCAGTCGCGAGTCACACACATATTTTAATATGTTTCAACCCATATGAGGCCGGAAAATGTACATGGGTACACATTTCCAAATGTTCTAACCTCATTTGCCGTAGAAGAAAAATCCAAAGACCATTTTACTATGGTTATCTAGTCGCTCGTCGTATTTATAACGTCCAATGAAACTGCCTGTCAATCTGCGAACTGTCACCAACCTTCGTTGTAAAACGTTTGACATCTTTCTGCACTGTGGCATCTTATCCAACGGTTCAGTTGACTGTGAGTGTTGTTTGGTTTGTGGTGCAGTAGATCTGATCGATGCTTTTAAAAGTGGCACTACACATGTTGCAGTCAACGTAGTGTTGTATACGGAGAGTCGTCACGCCATGCAAATAATACAATGGAAAGTTATTTTTTAGGGGGTAGGGGAAGGGAAGAGTAAAAAGACGTCACTCTGCCGCTCAGATTTTTTGCTCTTGTGAACATCGAAATCTCTTACGTGTAAGTCGCGGAGATCGGGCCTTTGGCTAATACTCGTTAAAAAGCTAAATTTAGTACCTGCTAAAAGCAGTAAACCTAAGTTAACAAAACCTGGTTTATGGTAATTACACGATGCCTATTGTTTGCTTACAGGCGGGGCTTCGGACTTTGTTTTTCACGAACACACTAACTTACACGGTCAAACATTGTTACATAAGAAATGGAAGGTTGTTGTTCGTTCAAGTCGCTAATCGGCGGAGTTTGTTGTTACAACACTAGAGATCGAAAGCGTGAAACGGAAATTGTTCCTTTACTTTCATGCATCAAGAATATCGCAAGTCGTATATAAGTCGGCTTTCAGATTTACCGGTCCTGAAGATGAGATCGACCTAATTTTGTGCCGAGCGCACATATGTCGGCCCCTCTGTAGTTTAAGGTTTTAAATGGTAGTTGGGTCTGTTAACAGTGGTTAATAGTACCACTCCCTTTGGCAAGCCCCACCCATTGGCCACCGAACATATCACCCCTGCCTCACATAAGCCACACATCCCCACCGCTGCGTTTTGTAGCATGGTGCAGTAAAAATGAACAAAAGGTTCTCTTTCATGCTATTTGGGGTATTCCTTGCAATTTTAGTGGAAAGAAAAACACCCCTAACGAGTACGAAAGGCACAGAGCGCCAAAAAAGCAAGAAGATGCCACATTGAAGAAAGATATCAAACGTTTGACAACAAGATGGTGTTCGACAGGGTTGGTGGTTTCATCGGACGTTATCGTTTATACAGACCTAAATACGACGAACGACAAGAGAATCACACTAGAATGGTCTCTGGATCGGTCTCCTGCGGTAAATGAGGTTAGAGCATTTTGAAATATGCTTCTATGTACATATTTCGGCCTCATATTGCTTGAAACATATTAAAATATGTGTGACTCGCGACTAAAACTAGGTCAAATAACTGCATTTTAACGGACTTTGAAAAGCTTTTGTATCGCTCTCAATCATTTGCCCAAACGAATTTTTACAGTTATATTGAGAACATCTTTTCGAAATTCAACCACCAAAAGCTTAATCCATTTGAAGGTTTAGCACATGGTGAAAATTAATTTTAGTCACGAAGTATTTTTACTGAAGAGAAATGCATGCTTTCGAAATTAAATTATTTTAAGCGCAAAGAAGAGCGCAATGATTACAAAAATCATTTTGTGAGGTCTTATGAGATCGAAAAAGAAGATTTGAGTGTTTAAAAGACGAGATAGTGATTCGTTTTTGCACGCGAAGCCCTCAAATTCGTGCAATAATTTGCTGCTAAAAATGACGATTTTAACGGAATTCCGTTATTTGTATTTTTTTTTCTGAAATAAAAAGATATTTCGCCAAAAAAAGTATCCAGTGATTTTAGTTATAGTCTAGCCTATCTAACATTAAAATAAGAAAGAAATCGAATTTTCCACCCTTACCGCGTAATGTTTAATTTTTACAGACGAGCGCTCTTAAATGGAAAGGGGCACTGTCTACCCTTAACAAAGGAGTACGTGTTATTAAGGTATAGGAAAACTACCAGGGGGCAAGTATCACATCCAGCTCAAGCCAGATGCACAATCTGTACAACATCCACCACGAGCAGAACCTGAGAAGAAAAAAGCAGCATAAAAAGAGGAGCTTGAAAGATTGTGCAGTTCGGGAATCATCGAACCAGTTCAGGGACACACAGACTGGATCAATAGCGTCGTTCCTGTCTCTAAGCCTGATGGATCAATTCGACTATGCCTAGATCCAAAGGACCTTAACAAGAGCATCAAAATAGAACCAGTACTACACGAAGACTATCGATGAAGTTAGTGTCGAACTCCACGGAGGAAAATATTTTACGCTTGTTGATGCCAAGTCGGGCTATTGGTTGGTAGAATTGGACAGTGAAAGTTCATTTTTAACCACTTTCAACTTACCATGGGGGAAATACAAGTGGCTCCGACTTCCCTTTGGTCGTAAAGTCAGCGCAGACGTATTTCAGGAGAGGTTGAATGCAGTCCTTAAAGAAGTGAAAGAAATCACGGAATGTATTGACGACATCCTCGCGAGAGGTGTAGATTCCAAGGATCATGACGTAAATCTACTCCAGTTACTCGAAACGGCACGAATGAACGGAATTAAGATAGGATGTCAGCATCCATTGAACAAATTTGAAATATTGTGGCAAGTTGCCCAAAATTCGTTTTCTCTCATACTTTCATATTTTGTAGCCCAATATGTTCTCATAATTTTGGAATGGTTTTTTTGTGAAAATATATTTTAGTCTTCGAGAAATGATATTTTTCGTTCGATTGCTCAAATATACAAATTTCACCCTGAATATTACCAGAGTTGTGTGACCTCATGTAACGAATTTACTCGACCTCCGGTATTTCTGTCGGCATTATCCTTTGTTTTATCATCTAAACTTAATCCCCTGTCATTATTGAAGCTGGCAAAGAAATATTTATTTTTTGGTGAATATTATTGTCCGACATTCTTTCTCTAAGTCGAAAAGTAGCATCAAAGCAAAGACAGTTTTAACAATGACCGATATGGCAGAATCTACTGAGCTTCTAGCTTTTAAAAGACAAAAGGGTGGTTATAAAGTTACTGTAAAAATTTCCTTGTGTATTTGTGTTGTTCTATCGTGAGACGAACTCAAAGTCCGGCAAAATTTACTTGCTAGCGACTATGAAATATGCGTGGTGTGCCTACTTGTCGCTACTGTTTTTTTCTTTTCAAAGAGGCTTCAGAATTATTTTCATGTCAAATTTGCAGTAAACTGCTTGCGTTCCATCCTTTGTTTTCAAGGTGTCTGACCAGGTATGACTGAAAATGGCACCTCGCTTTGATAGGAATCCTTTTGTTGTTGCTTCTCACTTCCTGAAAGTATCACTTGAAATTCGCTCGGTAATATATTTAAAAAAAAACAACAACAACGCGAGTAATACATATATATCCAAATTCTTTCATCACATAAAAAGTTGTCGGACCTGATAGCATACTAGGGACACACCATTAGACTTTTGGTGCGGGGGGGCAGGGGGTAGGGGGTGTTGGGGTGTTGGGCAATAACCCCCGAAAAAATCGAGCACAGGCTTAATGGAAGAAAACACATAGTGCAATTGGCAAAAGACCCCCCCCCCCCCCATCAAAAATCTAATGGTCCGTCCCTAAGGTACCTTTTACATTATTCCAAAATGGGTTTCGTTCCGGAACGAAATGAATTTCATACCGCGTTTACGTGCAAGATAATTTAGCTTGTAAAACTTGTATTTACGTCCTTTTTCTATGCTTCCCTCGCTCCTAAAGAGGATTCATGCAGATATGAGTGTCGTACCGCGTTTACTTTATACAGGTACAAAAGGTCGTCCAGAATAAGTGTTTCGTTCTGGAATGAAAACCTGAATAAACTCATTCAGAAATGACTCGTTTCGAATAATTTTACTCTGGTATCATGTAGCAACCGGTATGAACTCGTTCTTGAGCAAAACTCATTCTGATATCATGTAAAAGGCCCCTAAAAGTTTTTATTCTTAGAGCATCACGCTTTGCTCTCCTGTCTTAATACTATAAATTTCAATAGCGTCGAAGCAACAACCCACTTTTAACTGCTTCTATGCCACTGAAACAACG
>NC_089312.1:3307800-3345300 GCF_036669915.1 Pocillopora verrucosa
GCCCATATGGCTTGCAATTTTTAGGTAAAACGTTTATAGTAAATACAGTTAACATACCCATGTGTCAATGCATTAAATTACTGATAGGTAACATGTATTGACAATCACATTTGAAAAAAAAAATTAGCTTATAAACTTTTGTGAATCTAAAGTGGTCATTGTGTTGGAACAGACCCTTTTGGAAAAATATACTGAAATTACTGTTTTGCTTAATATGATCAACTTTCATTTCTCTATCTGGCATATAATTCTATTCTATGCTTTGTTACAGTGCACTGTGTCGTGCCATTATACAAAAGAAATGACAAGTCAATGTAAAATTTGACATGTTAAGGTTCTGATGTTAAATTTTATTCTCCTTTAATCTATAAAATTTGTGCATCTAGATGTGTCACCAGGCCAGGTCCGACAGGAGGAGCATGGTCATAGTGATCCTCAAAGGTGACAACATACCTGATGTGATATGGTGACTATCAATGATTCTTAAGGTTATTTTTATTATTAAAAGCAGGCTGCACTCTACTAAAACAGCTTTTTGCTTACACTGAGTCACCACGACAAGTACGCACATCAATATTCTAGTTAATATTCTGTAGATCACACTCAACAGACATCTTTTCCTTATTAAGAGACACATGGTGTGAACAGTGGCTTAAAATTTCATGTGGATATTACTTAAAATCACATGGGTGACAAAATGGTGGTCATGGTGACCTAGTGCAATGTATGCCCACATTTTTTAAGTATGAAAGTGGCCCCAACTGACTGGTTTCTTTGTTTACAATCATACATTATGTTAAAATTCAAAGCACAAAGTCCATTCAATAAACATCACAGAGGTATTCAGGATTTTTCCATATCCATTGTGCAATGCACACATACTGTATTTCACATTATGTAGTGATTAGATTATTAATCAAAGATGTTTTTTCCCTTTATCAAATCATCAGGATTCTGAATATTCTACGTAGAATTAATGGAAACATATACTTTTGGATAGCAAAAGCAAACTCAAAATCTGGGAGAGAAGGTATTGAATAACTGTCCATATTTTAGTTGTTTTGGAGATAAAAGACAGATAAACTTAACAAAAGGTCAAAGTTTAAAAACTTTCCTAAAATTTAACCAGCTAAACATTAATATTTTGGTAGAATATTTCCCATTTTATTAAGATTCCAGTTTATCCGGTCTACTGATATTGTGTACTGAGAAGAGTGTGTGCATAGATATGTTTCTTCATTATTAAGGGAATTTGATGGGGTTGATCTCCTGTTCCCTTGCAAGATGTATTTATAATAAATTGTTTCACTTTCTGCAGTAATGAGCTAACTAGTATTTTATGTTGTTTTATTGCCTCTGTTATGTTTAATTATGCTATATTTGGTACCCCATGACAACCTTCATACTCCAATAATAGATGCAATAATGACCATAATTATCAATGTTCTCAAACTCTTCTTACCATTTTATGTGCATTTGTTACGACAGTAAAATTTGGAAGCACAGGGTCGGATTTACTAATAATGGCACCCAAAACTTCTCGGCCTATACTCATAGAGCATTTTTGTGGTGAGTGTTTTAAGAATGCATGTGTATAGCATCGAAAAACAATTTGTTTCACAGGTCAGTATATGTTAACTAATGGAATTTTGTACAGTAATTGTATAATTAATTTAACTCCCAAGATATGATTGTTACCGGTAATTCTCCTCTCCAGCTGCTACACATTTCCATGAAAATTAGTTATAAGAATTTGGTGTTACATCAAGATAATAACTTCTACCTGATAAGTCAGAGTATTCTCATTACCTGTTTACTGGACAGTTATAATTTCCCATGCCATTATCAGGCACCAGAATATTACCTTCACACCATAGTTTAACCCAGTACAAAAAAGAATCTTGGTGTAAATTTGGTATGTTGTTTTACTACATATTTTTGGCTGCTTTTTAAAAGTAAATATCATAGGTTAATATTGATCTGATTTGACTTTAAGATGGCTGAAAACAGAATTCTTTTGCTTTTGACTCTTATGACTAGGAGACAACCTACAATTAGCACGAGAAGAAGATGTGGTGGATGCTATGAAAAGGGCAGCAGATGCTGTGGATGCATTCACCAGGGAATGGTAAGAGGTCTTTCATATTTGATACCATAAAGACTAGCATCAGATTCTAAGCTGTTATGTTAAATAATGTCTTGTTTACAACTTCCTATTCTAAAAACCCAGGTATATCTGTATAATATGCATAATATGTTTTGATTATCCAGGCAGATGTACATTTGTAGCACCAAATCAAAGTGAATGCTGATGAGATACACAAGTTGAAAAGAATGATTTATCTCATGCGAAATTTAATTATTAGGGAGGAGGAGGGCTGTTAAAATCAATCAAAATTGCAATGATGTTATTCATGATCTTTCCATATTTACCAGCCTCCTGCCATTAAGCATGAACTTACAAGAAAATCAAAAGAGGGCAGTACTAACACTAGGGTATCAGAGGAGGGAGCAGGAGATTTCATTGCAAAAGGCAATCGAGAATGACAAGAAGAAATTGGTAAATATCATTTCCTAAAGAATTATATTGCAAAGGTAATGCCCATATCAATGACATTAAGAAAGTCCAGCAATGAAATAAGGATCTTTGTTAGATGACTTCCTTCAAGACTCTAGGAGCATAAATAATACTTATTACCAATAAAACTACTAAGCAGCAGCAATTTCAATATCTTTTATACATTTTCAGTGAAATATTAATTAAGTTGTCATGTATTTATTATGTCAGATCAAAGAATCAAGCAAGAAAATAAGGGAGGCCCAACAAAGCAGGGTTACCAAACCCAATCTAGAAGGAGAGAAGGTGAAAATTGTCCTATGCCACTCAAATGGCAAGGAAAAGTGCCAGTTCACTAAAGGTGCTTTCTTCCAGGTACATATATATAATGATACAATTTGTTGCTTTAAAAAGTACTTCTTCTAAAATGCAGACATATAGTGATTGCCTGATCATTTTTTTTCATGTAAACTTTTTTCCTGTTTTAAATAGGAGGTATATGACTGGGCAGGCTCCAATGAATGTCTACCACTTTATTTTACTATCCAAAGAGGTAAGGAAGTGGTAAGACATGTAGACCTTTTGGAGAGAACAGAGGTCTAGCACATTTACGAGAGAATAAGTAAATAGTAATATTACATAAAACAAATTATAACAGTACTAGAAACCTGGAATTAAAGTCTAAAATATACTTGTGTTATTTTTAGAAGGCAAATATTTGAATTTAAATTTCAAAATACCCTCTCAATCTTGATTTCTAACCCTAAGCAAAAATATGAAAACTGATGTACTAAAACCTGTTAGTTCTTAGTGCACAAAATCACTCATTGTTTGCAAATTCACCAATTTACCTCCGTAAGATTTAAAAATCACTATGGTAAAATTTTCAAACAGCCACTCTGTTAAATACCTTAAATTGTGGAATTTAAGTATCAAACCTTTTCCTGATTCTGTTAAAATGTTGTTTTTATCCTTTTTATTGAGGATGAGGCAGAAATTGAATCACTTCCAGGATCAAAGGTTGGGAAAAAATAATTACATTCAGTAAAATTATCTATCCAACATAAGTAAAGTGCATGCTTGGACTGGTCAATTTACTATAAATTATCTGCTTATGGGTGTCTGCTGATATGAAGCAACATGGCACAAGTGATCAACACAGAGAAAAAGAAAGTGTATCATTGAAAAAGTAAAACCAAGCAGCTAGAATCACGACTATAGTCTTTTGTGCCTGACAATTTACTGCTTTTATCCACAACTGTTGGTGTACACTACTACTTTTATAAAATTGTTTCAAAACTATTTCTGTCACCTGTTAAAAGATTTATTTATTCATTAATTTTTAAGAGCTTATGTCTCAAATACTGCAGAATTAATCAATCTGTCAATCAATCCAATACACCATAATACTTTTTTTACACGCTAAAATCTAGAGATCACCACACAATTCATTGATTTTAATGAATTAATAACCATCAAAAAGAAAATTAAAAATATAAAGTTCAAAAGTGTTTGGTTCACAGATTTTTTTCCCAACAACTAGCTTATCTCATCAAATTGAAGTAGGATGGGAAACACATTGCCATAAAAATTAAATTGTATGTTATTGCATACTGAGACTAGTTCTTATCACAACAGGTGAAGATCCAAACACCGAAGATAAAAATGAGGTAAGGGAAGTAATGCACACTAACATGTCACGTAAAATTATTGGAGGTATACTTTACTATTAAAACCCTCCAAATAGCATGTTACATTGTCTTGTTCTATAGATAATAATTCCTGGTAGAAAAAAATGACTTTACATTGAATCACACGTATCCCTTTGGGACGGACAGACAGGTCTCTTAGAATAAAGCCTTTGCGAGTGTCCAGACTAACTGACCAGTCCCTTGGGAAGAGGTCCTTCGTGAGCTGCGACACTTTGGGCAGACTGACGGGTCCCTTGGGACGAGGTTCTTTGTGAGCCGCGACACTTTGGGCAGATGGACCAGTCCCTTGGGAAGAGGTTCTTCGTAAGCCGCGACACTTGGGGCAGACTGACCAGTCCCTTGGGACGAGGTTCTCGGTAAGGCGCGACACTTTGGGCAGATGGACCAGTTCCTTGGGACGAGGTTCTTCGTAAGCCGCGACACTTGGGGCAGACTGACCAGTCCCTTGAGACGAGGTTCTTGGTGAGCCCCGACACTTGGGGCAGACTGACCAGTCCCTTGGGACGAAGTTCTTCGTGAGCCGCGACACTTGATACGGACTGACCAGTCCCTTGGGACGAGGTTTTTCGTGAGCCGCGACACTAGGGGCAAACTGTCGAGTCCCTTGGGACGAGGTTCTTAGTGAGCTGCGACACTTGGGGCAGACCGACCAGTCCCTTGGGACAACGTTCTTCGTGAGCCGCGACACTTGGGGCAGACTGACCGGTCCCTTGGGACGAGGTTCTTCGTGAGCCGCGACACTTGGGGCAGGCTGACCAGTCCCTCAGGACGAGGTTCTTCGTGAGCCTAACTTGAGACTTTGCTAACATTGACACTTTGGGCACACTGACTGGTTCTTGGGACAAGGCTCTTCCTAAGCAGCAATACTTGGTTCAGACTTACTTGACTGTTCCTCTTGTGACAGTTCTTGTGTTAACAAAACACATTTAGGCTGAAGTACTTATAGAGGACATGTCAAATAGTGTATAAACAAAAAACTTTTTTGAATAAAAAGAACTGTCATGGCTTCCTCCCGCATAACACTAGCATTAACACCTAATCAAATAATACTTACAACAGCAGGGTTGAGCAACTGACAGTATATATTACCGCATAGTTTTAAATAAGGGTCATGCTATTATATAAACAACTTAGCAAAATATGTTAATTAGAGACATAATGAAATAGAGATTATGTTGTCATGCAATTAGCTTATCATATTACTTATTATCATAAGTATGATTTCAGACCAAAATTGCGCGACACGAGGTTCAATTACCATTTTATTACATCCAATTTGAAATCGCCCAAAAAAAGGTCTTGGTCACTTCAAACATTTTATTGATACAGTACTGAGTGGGTCTGAAATTAAATTCATCCATTTTTTTAGGGGAAAAAGTAAGAGTTTTGGAAACAAAAGTTGCAAAATTTGCCACGTGATACTCTTTGCCTTTCATTTTTCTGCAATTTGATCGGTTACTTTCAACAAGCCTTGAAATCTGATTGGTCGTTTCGTTTTCAGTGTAGCCTCCTTGTTGCCTGGGAAAAAGATGCGATTTAAAGCAAAAAATGGTGCGATTCGTGAATAAATCACATCAATTAGAGCCAATCAGATTACAGGGACCACCAGTGATTTCAAAATGGGTGTAATAAAGCCTAAAACAAATAATGAATACAAGGATCTGCGTGAAGAAGCCTTTCATTGTGATAGAGTGCAAAATTCTCACAACGCACGAAAAAAAGTAAACGTCCCTATTGGCTGATCAAAAACACGCCACATTTTATACTTTGGTTTGAGTGAGAACAAATGATCCAGTTAACCGATAACTGTGAATTAAAAGCTCAAAATTTACGGGGAAAATGGAGAAAATCAAAGCCAATGAACTCAAGTGTCACTAAAAAACGTTTGGAAAATTCAAAGATCCGAAGTTATCAAGACAAATTTGCGAAACGTGCAACTAGCGAGTTTTTTCGGCTTTATTTTTGTTGTTTGTTGGATTAGGACCTAAAAGGTCAATGTTTGTTCCATATTTCAAAGAGAAGGAAAGCTGCACTGCAGCTTAACAGGACGGAAACTCTGAAGCCAGGTTAAAAAAATGCTCACGTCGTCTTATTTACGCACGGGCGTGCGTAAATTTAACAATTGGTTCATACGTCAGCGTGCGTTCATCGCAGGGTTTATATTCCCTCTGCTCCGCTTCAGCTCGTTGATAATTTTGTTTCAGGAAAACATTTCGCTACGCTGTAAACGATCTCGTTTCCATATTTAGCTTAAATTGCCGCCGAAATCTTAACCAGTTTTTTAATAGTAA
The DNA here is from genome assembly GCF_036669915.1 of Pocillopora verrucosa. Lineage (NCBI taxonomy): Eukaryota > Metazoa > Cnidaria > Anthozoa > Scleractinia > Pocilloporidae > Pocillopora > Pocillopora verrucosa. The sequence goes on from NC_089312.1 coordinate 3,314,361, forward strand.
AATCCCAAAGTAAAAAATCGCGGAGAAAATTTTATTCCCGAGGGATTTGTTTGCTAACGTCATGAGCGTGCACAATAAGAATATGAAGCACGCTCACGCAATTGAATTTGATTGGACAAATTTGCAAGCTGTGCTATAAAAAGATTTCGTTCATAGCGACCCAAGAGGACTTCTGCAGGGCAAGCAAAATTATAAATCAAAATGGCGCCGAACGCGCCGAACAAATCCACTGGCGCATGCGCAGGCGAAATACCCCTGCGTTTTACAGTGTCATCTTCTCTCCCACATTCGAAGCAGAAAATTTGGGTTTCTTTAAGTTGACTTTATTTTAAGTGTTAGTGTGCGTCAATTATGGGTCGAGTTCCATATTTCTTCAGCTTGTAATCGTGTCTTCGAGTGATTAGTTCACCGGCGAAGTTTGGGTCATTCCTTACAGAGGTTTTTAGCGACGGAAACCGGTGGCAACAATCAGCAACAGGTTATGTGTGCGTCAGTGATTAAAGGTATTCGATTGAGGAATTATAATTCTTCTACGTTTCAGTGGCATCGTTTCGATGCCACTTTCAGGTATAAATATCCTTTGGATATCTCCGAATGTGTAGGTTGTCTTTTACGCCATTTACCGTGAGAAAACATGCAAATTTGAAATCTCAGATTCCAGCGTTTGCGTCGGCTGGAAACTCACGTAAAGTTCTTCTTTGTCAACTCAAGGTTAGTTCTTCCGAAGAAGTCCATTCAATCAGGGGTGTAACTAATTTTGTTGAACTTTCTCAATTTAATGTACGTTAAAAGAATGACTTGACGTGCGCGCTGTCATCTGTGCCTTCGTTGCATTAACTGTCTTTGAAACTGTGAGGTGTTATAAGCGAGATGGTAGCGAAAAACGCGGTGCTATGAATTGTGAACGTTTTCGGTCCACTAGTCGGAATATGTAACAGATTATCCGTCGTATGTGCGGGGCGTGAAATTGCGCCTAATACAGGCGCCAGTGCGACTAAATTTTTCTCTTTGGCGACCAAATCCTGAAAGTTATTCGCCAAATTGGCGACTAGAACGTTTCATTATGACCTTACCAAGAGATATAGAGAATTTAAAAAATTTGCAAAGATAACTCCGCGGCAAACTTCCTTGTTAAGTTTGTTTCCAAAACGTAGCACATGCATCTCGATCGATAACTAGACGCCATCTTGGATTTAGATAAGGCTGAACGTTGTATATCATCCATCCTAGTATCCACTTTGTAGCACGTTAAAGATCTTTTCCCTAACTTAATTTTGGAGGGTCTATCTAGAACGCTGACAGCGTAAGGAAATATTTTGTTTGTCTTTGAAAATGGCGACCAACTTTTTTTGAATTGGCTACCACTTTGAAGAATTTAGGAGCCAAGTGGCTATCAGAAAAAAAAGTTAATTTCACGCCCTGATGTGGAACGCTTTAATTTTAAGATTGTGGAATTTCGTTCTGTTGAAATGCTTAGGAATCCACGCATGAGAAATGCGCTGCAAATTCAAATTTTCATCACATTTTTAACATACCATGAAGACATTTGTGGAGAATGACACGTTCGTTGAAAGTCTGGATTTATTTTTCGTAATCAGTCACTCACTTCTGAAGTGAAGGCAGAGTAAATAAATTTCTGAATTGTGTCAAACTTTGATGGTCTGTGCATGGAATTAGAGTGCCCGTTTTATGTTTTTAAGTGCATTTGCAGTTCCCTATTTCTCGATCTTGTTTGTAACTTTTCCACAACTTTCGCATCGCTGATATGTGATTTACTCTGGACTGAATCATTAACTTCAGCTCTGGGAACTTGTATGAAATCACTTACTTTTTTAAATGATTCAGCCTCTATCGATGTTGGCGTCCAACCACCCCACAAATATAGAATGATGTGTCTCCTAATTCTTGAATGCTATTATGTCATGGGGTTGGTTGGTGAAAAGCATATTCCTAGTTTCTTGTTGAGCTATAACAGGTTTTAAAGTTTTTTTTTCTCTAGGGGGTTGGGGAATATGAATCTTACTTGGAAGGGGTGAGGAAATTTGAACCAGAACCATCAAGTCTTTCCAGCAAAATAGACATGTTTTATTTTTTAATATGGAGGTGTTTAAAGGTATGAAGTTTTCAAAAGTGCAAATGCTCAAGGAGTTGTCAGGAGGGTGAGAGGGATGTTGAAACTTTAAATTGACTGAAGCATTACCGAGGACTTTGAAAAGATGGCTTAGTCAGTAGAGGTTGCAAAGAACTCAAGTTCATTCAGAGTATAATGTGTATGAAATGATTATCAATTTCAAAATTTTTCTGGATTTTCTGACAAAAATTATTAGATCGCGAATTATTTTTGGGTTTTCAAAAAATTATTTGTAGATCCAACATTTCAATCAGGATTTGTAATTGGTTTTTGGACTTAAAGAACTCTTCAGATTACAATTTGAACCTTTTTTGGATTTCAAAAATACATTGGGACTATCTTTTATTGGCTTCAACAGAAGTTCCCATGGAGGAATTGATGTCCCAGTTAAGAGGTGTTAAGGTGGAACCAAATATTCTGCAACGCTTGGAAAAGAAGAAAGATCTATCACTGAATGTTGAAGGGATCCCAAGATTTGCCATCTTCCGGTAAGAATTACTATATCTAACTCATCAATTTATCAATGGTAAGGGGTTCATATCACAGGGCTGTTTGGAGAATTGATATTTTGTAAGCTGTGGATTGTAATGAGCAAATTGGGTATCAAAGAAAAACCAATCAACTCTGCACAAAGAGATTAATTTATAAGAGTGGCAATGGTTTTATCTAATACAGAGAGATGATCACCTCTTCCTAATGGGACTTTAAGCATTTTTTAACATTGTTTAGGGGACTGCAGGGCGTGAAATTAACTTTTTTTCTGATAGCCACTTGGCTCCTAAATTCTTCAAAGTGGTAGCCAATTCAAAAAAAGTTGGTCGCCATTTTCAAAGACAAACAAAATCTTTCTTTACGCTGTCAGCGTTCTAGATAGACCCTCCAAAATTAAGTTAGGGAAAAGATCTTTAACGTGCTACAAAGTGGACACTAGGATGGATGATATACAACGTTCAGGCTCGTCTAAATCCAAGATGGCGTCTAGTTATCGATCGAGATGCATGTGCTACGTTTTGGAAACAAACTTAACGAGGAAGTTTGCCGCGGATTTATCTTTGCAAATCTTTTTAATGCACTATATCTCTTGGTAAGGTTATGATGAAACGTTCTAGTCGCCAATTTGGCGACTAACTTTCAGGATTTGGTCGTCAAAGAGAAAAATTTAGTCGCATTGGCGCCTGTATTAGGCGCAATTTCACGCCCTGGTCACTGTGAGCTACCCCACTCAAAAGAGCTTCTATGAACTTCTACAAAAACAGAAATTTCTATCAACAGTTCATGTGGCTTTTGGGCAGGTGTTAATGAATGCATGGTTAAAACAAGATTGATTGATTGATTATAGGTATCTGGTGTAAGGAAGCTTAGTCAGAACTCAGGGCTTGGTCAAAGTTTCTTTTCTTTCCTTTTATGTTTTTATTTATTTTTTTAAAGTCAGTCTTATACCAAACCTAAAGACAAAGGAAACTAGCGTTGCTTAGTTAGCCCCAGGATAGATGAAACATATAAGTTTGTTTAAAGATAGCTTTGAGGACAAGTGTCATCACTCCCTCACCTTTTTTCGGTGATATTTCATTTATGTTCTGAAGCTTAACTGTTATTGAAAAAGGGGGGTAAGTTTCTTAAGCAACTGCAATGCTGTTTCAGTTGGAGAGTATTACAGGGTAATTTGGTATTATCAACTGAGGTAATAACAAAAACTAGCAACCTTAAAAGCTGCAAAGTTTATATTTTGAGCGTCAGCCCTTCGTCATTTGCTCAGATGAAAACTAACACTCGAAACATCAGCTTTGCAAACTGTTATTGCCAACCTTTTTTTCAGGGGTGAAGTCACAGTAAAAGGTAGTGAATGGAACCTACTGGAAGGAGCTGTCCATGTCACATTTCATAAAGGAGCGGTGCTAAAACCTTTGTTCTTTACTTGTTCAGTATCGCCTCCTAAACTTTGCAGTCCACCTATATCTAGTGATGAGCTTTTGGTAAGCAATGTAATTGAATTGTCACATGATGGCCCACCAGACCTTGAGTTTAGTGGAGATGAGGAAGGAAAGGTAACTGTGGCTTTGTTGCACAGTGCAAGTGATTTGAAGGGCTATGAAGTGGTTATCAAGCAATTGGTGGATCCACATGACAATGTATGGAAGGATTTGAAGACTTGGCATGCATCAGGTACAGGTTACATGTCATTTATGATGATTGTTAGTGAGCTTTGGGATAGTGTCTCAAAACCCAAATCAAAGTACAAACTGTAATCATAATGGCCAATCAGAAGGAAAGAATTACTTTTACCAGCTAATGAGAACTCAGTAAAAACAGGCAAACTGCCTTAAGGTACATCTGATCAAGATTCTTGGGTTCAGTGCAAGTTGACTCATCTACTAGTTTGTTGATATATGTCATCCTCTGATGAATTTTTTTGTCTTTGTGATGGTACTCATCCTTCTACTTTCTGAGACTTACAGCTGATGACGCTTGGGCAAAACTGCCCAACCAATTTTCATGAATCAGACTCGTATGAAATTGTTAGTGACTTCCCCAAAGGTTTCTTATACATCAATCATTTACCACCTATAATGGTCCTTCTCAAGACCTTCCTCAGCCAGAATATCAGACCACACAATCATTCTTCACTCCTTGGTCCATTGTTTTTCTGAATCATAGAAGTGACACATTTTTGTCATTTTTTTAGCACTATTAGGTAAACAGTTCAAACCATGTAACTAAAATTTAATGTTCTTATGTAGAAAAACCAGAAGTTTCTGACTGGCCTAGGCTTGTTGAAGCTACATGCACCCTATCAAAATGTTCCTCGTTTGCTGCCATCTGGCGCCTAAAGTCCTTCACATTCACAAGGTGTACTTCAGTGGCTCCTCAATTCACATGTATAGTACCTGACTTTCCAGACATATGTGTTGAAGTCCCGCTAAGTTCTATACCTGATGATCAGGACTTTACTTTGACAATTAAGGTATGGGAAAACGCTGCAAACTCACTCGATTAACTCAAATCCCCCGCTCATTGGACAAGATCTGATGTCCCTTGGATTTGACCTCATTTTTCCAGTCATTGACTATAAGCTGACCCAAACTCACTTGATTCAATTTTAGGCTAAGAACTTGAACTTGAACTTGAAGTAAAGATGTTGCTCCAACCTTAAATCAGTACTGATATGAAGACAATAACATTTGTGAAAACATAGTGCATTCAGCTGAATTTCCCAAACTAAACATTCCTATAAAGAAGCACTTAATACAAGAAAATCTAAGAAAAGACTTTTGATTATACAAGAATGGTATGGTATAAACATGATTCCTTATTAATTGTTAATAGGATATCTGAAAATCAACACCAAGTCTGCTTGCTTGAATCCTTGCTACTTCGCACCAGTTTTTGTTTCCCTTAGGAGCTTTAGTTAGGGGGGTTCTATTGTATTATCTGTCACTTTGTAGATTTTTTTATGAAACTTCACTGTGGGGTACATTCAGTGACATAACACTCTTGAGCCATTTGCATTCTTGTCTTTCCCTTATTTGATCCAACAGAAAATGCTCAAAATCAGACTCAGACTTTCAAAATTGAGATTAGATTTTTCATTTGTCCTAATTCAGAGGCAAATGACTTTAAGAATTTGTTCACATGTGCTTAATGAAATAGCTTGTACCCTTGCATCTGTGTTACTTTCACTCCTTAAAACATGCGTCTAAATAAAACTTCTGACAGAAGTAACTTTTAAAGGGATGATCTCTCTCTACTTGAAGACATTTTGAAAATTTATCATCTATCCTGATCTAAGAATGAACTTTGTTTATGTTTATGTAATTCACTAAAAGTCAACACCTATTCTGATTTTTTTTCATCTAAGGTACAAGAATTTCCAAGCAATGAGACTGAAGACATTGGGATACTGTGTGGTCCTGTCATTCACATTTCAAGTTCTCAGAACATTGCACATATGGAGCCTGTGACTATCAAGGTTCCCCTTACTCTTTGTGAAAGTAAGCAAGACTTCTCAGAGCTTTCAAATGAGGCCATAAGGATAATATACCTTGACTCAGAGGGCAAACCATCGAAAACTAGCTGGACAGATATCACAGGTCAACCAGTTACTCTTAAAGATGGAAATGTAGAATTCAAAGTGAAGCATTTCTGTGGGTGAGTTATGTAAAACTTAAGTTCAGTCTGAGAGGAAATAGCTTGTTCCAGGCAGTCAGTTAGTAAAATGAATCACAATAGTAGATAGTGTGGAAGAAGTGGAGGAGTGACAAAAGGAGGGTGATTTGAGTTGGGTCACGCAGTAAAGGTGATCTCTATGCAGTCTAGCCCAAGCCTCCCCTGTTTTTATTCTGCTGCTGCTATCTTTAGTTACTAATAGAACCAGTTGGTGGTTAGCTGCACTCTTTTGTAGTAGGCGGAGGATTCTAACCAATGAACAGACTAACATTAAGCATCTTGAGAAGTGTTCTGAGAAACAAGTGCTGCCTTTTTCATGCCATCGGGAAATAATTAGACCAGCTAGTCTTCTGGAATAAAGGCTATTAACTAGGTTTTTCAATTACAAAAAGCTGCTTACAGCCATCTTGAGTGTGCAAGCAGGCCCTCTTGATGTTGATGTGTCTGTGAATAAAATAGCTTTCCATGCCTTCAAACACTCAGGATCATTTTTGAGTGAGATGTTGCAGTTTATTTGTGGTTTTACTTTTTATTTTGCAGATTCTGTGTGTGCGTGTTCAATGAGCGCGATGCTGTTTTGGAAGATTTTTTTTGTCATCTTTTTTTCAGACCCTTGCCTCAACGTGTACATTTTCTCACTTGTTTATGTGAGACAACAGTTCCTGATACTTATGCCCTTTTACTGTACTGTTATCCAAACTTTAAAAAAGTTGAGGTGGAAAAGAAATTGTCAAGATATGACATACCTTACAAAGGTGAAGGAAAGTCAAAGGAGCTTGCTTATGTTGGGGATGAAATTGTGGTTTCCCCATCAGGGCTTGATTTTGTGCGGGAGTCTCAAAGGAAAGAAAAGGTAGTTCTCAGGTAAGTTACTGATTTCCATTGAAAAGTTTGTCACAATACAGCATGGTAAGGCTAAGAGGCTTTACTAACCAAATTACCTTTTTATACTCTAACTCCCAAGATCGGATTGTTAATTCTCTCTAGCTGCAACAGATTTCCTTGTAAATTAATTAAGAGAATTTGGTGTCTGACCAAGGTTACAACTTCTACCCGATAAGTTTGAGTATTCTCATTACCTGTTTGCTGGATAATGTGTGGATGTTATAAGGAGAAGTTATATGTTAATCACTCATGGGAGTAAAGGGGTTTAAAGGAAAACAACAAACCTGGCAGGTTTTTTTACATCTTTATGAATTGCTTATAGATCACTGACATTTCTAATAGTTTATGTATTTATTTAATCAATTATCCTGTTAGAAAGTTAGTTTGGTATATATTAAAGCTTTGAACAATGAATATGATACTTGTAGCATAAATAACTTTATTCACTAGTTTTTGTACAAGTTACATCTTAATAGCAGGGTTAAAGTTCTGCATTTATTAGGTTGAACATGAGTTGGAAGGGGGGGGGGAAGGGGGGTTTGGTGGCAGCCAGTATGAAGAAGAGAAGTAGAGATAAAATGAAACCCATGCAATCTAGCAAGAAATATTTATTTGGTTTTCATTTTTCAGGTTTCTTGGAAATGATATATCTGACAACAGTGACATGGCTTTGATTGTTCGCATGGACAGGGAAAGTGTTCCAACAGTGAAGTTCTATAAAGAAAAAGAGCAGCAAAACCTTCTCTGTGAAGTGCCGATCTTGAAGACTCGACCTGCATTTGCGGTACAGATAGGATCAGTTAGTGCATATGAACATTCTTGATATGCTTAGCTACCAATGTTCGGTAACCGGTCATTTCGCACAAAAGACTTTTCGCACAAGTCTTTTAGCACAAGTTTTGGACCGTTCGCACAATTCTTAGTGGTCATTTCGCACAATAATCATAAGTGAGAAACATCAATATAAAAGGTATACTGATTGATACTGATAAGACATTTCACCTTCACATGATCCAACGACGAGAACGTAGACATTTATTTACGTAATAACTTCAACTAGATCAAAATGCTCGTGAACACGATCACTATTCTTTCTTGAAGAAAGGAAAGGTACAAATCTCTCTCTCCATGAAAATGTAAAGAACTCCCTATTCGAACGACTACTTCTATAACGTTTTCTTTGTCGAACGAAAAACCTTTTAGTTTTGACATTATCATCCACTACAAAGTTAACATGCAAACATGACGACCCACGCTAAGGACACCATGTTGATTTCGAAAGTAATTGTCACCAGTCTTCCCTCCTTGTTCGATCGCCTTCAAATAGCATGTTTTATCGATCTGTAAGAGTTTCAAATAAAGCTATTGAAAACTTGCTTCTTATATCTTCGTTATAAATGAAAATTAGGCATACTGGTAATAAGTACAGCAAAAACAGTTCAACGTTGATAACTCGATATTCAGAGAGTGATTCACATCGAATGTCGGCACGTGTAAGTGTTGTGATTTGACAACTTGAACGTGTCAGTTTAGGTAGTAACTAGTGATCTTGTAAAAAGACAAGTTCGGTCTGTAATCATTTTAAAGATCGAGAAGTTTAATGCATCTATCAAACAGTAACCTTTCAAATTATTCTAATAACAATTACCTAAGTGATGGAGAGTTCAGTATCGATCGATAAGCGTCATAGCGACCGTGATGTAAACAACTGATTTCACGAAAGTTTCAAGAATTCAAAATGATTCAAAGATTATAGGCTAGCCGTTCGATAAGTAATCATACAAGCTTAAGATTAAAACAAATAAAGAAATTTAGATGTACTATAGCTTAAATGAATGCAGGAAAGGGCTAATTTTCTCTGAGTCTTGACCGAGTAGCGAGTTAAAATTTGTATGATTCGTCGGTTAACACGGCCGTGAACTTGAATTTTATATATTTACACAGAAATTTTGTAAATAGGTCTTTTCTCCTTTTAAATAAAAAGTGAAACAGTTTGCAGGTTTTTACTTTGAATTCAGAGGGGAGAGGATTGGTGACAAATACTTTCGAAATCAACATGGCGTCCTTAGCGTTGGGTCGTCACGTTCGTTTGTTTGTAGTGGATGATGTACTGTCAAAACTAAAAGGTTTTTCGTTTAACAAAGGAAAAGTAAAAGAAGTAATCGTTCGAATTGGGAGTTCTTTACATTTTCATAGAGAAAGATTTGTTCCTTTCTTCAAGTAAGAATAGTGATCGTGTTCACCAGCGTTTCGATCTAGTTGAAGTTATTACGTAAATAAATGTCTACGTTCTCGCCGTTGGATCTTATTGAAAGTGACATGTGAAGGTGAAATTTTTTATCAGTATTTTTTATCAGTATACCTTTTATATTGATGTTTCTCACTTATAATTATTGTGCGAAATGACCGCTAAGAATTGTGCGAACGGTCCAAAACTTGTGCTAGAAGACTTGTGCGAAAAGTCTCTAGTGCGAAATGTCCTGTATTCCAATGTTCCTATCAGAGCAATGATTAATTCAGTGTTGGAAGTAATCTAAGATTGTATTTTTTTTACTTTAGTTTGCTTAGTGATTGGTCTAGAAAACTTGCACTTCTGTTGCAATTTATTAAATGCAAAACCCAAAGAATCTTGACTTAGTTACTCGTGTTTTCCTGCACTTTCGGCAGCTTGGTTGTTTTTTCTTTGACTTCCCATGGACTCTTAAAGGTATTTTCTTTTCTTCTGAATGCCCATTGTTATAACTTTGGTTTTGGTTTTAAGACAATTAACTTTAGAACACTCCAATTTAATTCATGACCAAAACCAACATTTACTATTAGTACTGTAGCTTACTGGTATTTTGCATTTTAAATGATATAGGACATGTGAATTTTATCCTAGTGTAAATGCTAGATTCTAAAAACTTGAGATTGAAACATTTCAGTCAGAATACTAGTTCTTTTAGTTTTCAATATCTTCAGGCCTTAAAATGCCATTTGGCATCAAGCAGATGTGTAAAAGTGGATTTCTTGTTATGCATTGCTGTTTTTTTTTTGGCAGGTAACAGTGGGCACAGGTCAAAGTGTGGTACCTGAGGAAAGACCTGCATCAGGTGAGTGGGCCTGGAAAATCATTCAATCAGAAGAGTGGAATCCCAGTTAGAGGTGTATGTGAGGACTGTGACAAACAAAATTTCAAGCATATCTTAGATTTGGCTGTACTTGTGAAGGTGGAGACAACAATTTTGATCAAATGTTTGTAAGATTTCTTGTAAGGAAAAATGTAACTGTGCCTTACAGAGTTTTAAATGTATGACATGACACAATGTATTTTCTTTAACTAACAGGGCTAAAAGAAATTTTGAAGAGTTAACACTCAAGACAATGTAATCTGAATGGCAATCTTTCACACAAATAAAATGAATAATAGTCAAGGCCTTGGAAGGGTCTCATTTATCAGCCATATCACTGATCTGCTGTAATACTCCTCCCAGTCAAAGATTTTTTAAATGCTCTCACATGTGGTCATATTAAATCAGTCTGAATTCATTCTGACACAGCCAAAGACAGTGATACAGGGAAAGAGGACTTTGGTTTTATAGAGAGGGGAGCCAAACAAAAAGGTACAGCTGTATATACATTCATTTACATGTTTAGTGTACATCTTGCTTGCAAAGGCACATTATCACAGTTTGTTTGAGCATGCATCACAATCCAATTGTTCATGAACTACCGTTACACTCAAAGGCATTATAAAAGCAACAAATCAATGTCAATTTCTTTTCCTTTAATACTTTTGAATTTTGGGAGAGTTTTGGTGTGAATTTCATTGTAGATTTCTGAGTTAAAAATGAAAATGAAATCAATACTTTTAAGTCAAAAGGTTATTGCTGCTGGCTAAGTCTAGTTTAGAGTAAGAGACTGACATGTGATGAAAACTAATGAAAAAGCTCAACTGTGGTACCAGATCCATATGGTTTCCTCCCAAGTTCACCTGAATTTTTTAAAATAACTTCTGTAATTCACTCCAAAGCATGTACCATTTGTCTACCAAGAGTCAGTTACAGTCAGTAATAGTTCCCAAGAGCAGCAGATAAGAACTTCACCATTTTGGAAATCTAGCCTGTCAACAGAATGGGTTTTTGCTACATGTACACATAGCTTCCTGCTCTCTCTCACACCAGGACCCATGTGAAAGATATGCTCTTAGAGCTCTGATATATGCTCTCAAAAGCTTTCAAGAAGCAAGTTTTACATTAGTTGTACAATGACATAAGTTAGTTCTCCTGTGGTACCAATGCTCCATAAAGACATTTTCACGCTTTTGTGGGTAGTTAATTCATAGCGTTAAGTTCCACATTTTATTACAGAATTAACCTCCAATATAATTGCTAAGTACTTTTAATGGTCCATTTTGCATTTCATAATTAGATGCCAGACAACAAGAATAAGGTTGAGAAGAGAGCCTTTATTAGCAATAATTTGTTATACTAACCTTGTCAGGTTTCTTATGTCTTTTGTGACAAAGTTAACATAGCTTTTACCCTCAAACCACCCTGAAATAGACCATTCTCAAACACAATGAGCCTCACAAGACCATTAGTGAGTTATACCAATTTAGTTTTCTTCTTAAGTTTGTGAGACATTGTAAGCACTGAATTATTGTGAACCTTATCTCTTCAAGTTTCAAAGAACACCACCACCGAAAAGAAGAAAGCTAGAGCTGCCACTAAAACAAATAAAAAAGAAAAGAATGAAAAAGGTAAAAATTTTTGATACATTCCTTTATGGCTTATTATTTTATTAGTAATTATTTGCACTCCTACCCTGTGTGTGACTTGCCCTCGCCTAGCACTGTTCTCCGTTTGCCAAAAAAAGTAACAAATTATGTCTGTTCTGCAGGCTAAACCTCTTAAACCTAAGTTCTTTAGACAAACTAGTTTGCAGGAGGAATGCAAGCACAAATTACATTTTTACCCTAACCTTTTCATCTCTCTTACATACTAGCTTCTGGTTCCAATGAAGTTAAGCAAGAGGAGGAAAGTGACTCAGCTATCGAAAAACCTAAACTTAATCCTATTGGAGAACCTGGAACTTCTGGGGTATCCAACACTTGTGAGAAAAGGAAGTTTAAGGGTAAGGACAAAAGCAAATTGTTACTAACTTATACCTGATAATGCGAGGAATGTGTGTGCGTGGATATGTATTTGTATACTTTTGAAATTGACCAGTCTCCCCCAATACGAACAACATGATCCAAAACATTGTAAATAAACATGGGCTGTAAAAACCCCAACTGGTAGGAGGCAGGCCGCACTTAGCTATATACAAAGTACAGCCAAGGAGTTGAACTCAAGGAACCATTTAAGAGCTGATGTCAGCATGCATCAGACAAACAGCGGCAAGTCACCCAAAATTTGCCTTCACTCCTACTTTCATATTTTGTAGCCTAATATGTCCTAATAATTGTGGTGTAGTTTTTTGGAAAGTATATTTTAGTTTTCGAGAAATTATTTTTTTCGTTCGACCGCTCAAATATGCAAATTTTTACCCGAATATTACCCGAGTTGCGTGACCTCATGTAACGAATATACTGGACCTCAGGTATTTCTGTCAACATAATCCTTTGTTTTATCATCTAAACTTACTCCCCTGTCATTATTGAAGCTGGCAAAGAAATATTTATTTTTTGGTGAATATTTTTGTCTGACGTACTTTTCCTATGTCGAAAAGTAGCATCAAAACAAAGACAGTTTTAATAATGATCGATATGACAGAATCTACTGAGCTTCAACCTTTTTAAAAGACAAAAGGATGGTTATAAAGTTACTGTAAAAACTCCCTTGTTTATTTGTATTGTTCTATCTTGAGACGAACTCAAAGTCGGGCAAAATAGTGTGCCTACTTGTCGCCACCGTTTACCAGCATAAATCGCTACAATTTGTAAAAAAAAAAAAAAAAACTTAACATAACACTCTTACCTTGTTTATTCATGATTTTATTAGCTGTTTCGGCGATCACTTTATGCGCTTCCACATTCTAGCCAGATTCGAGTTCCAGTTATATATATCTGCTCCATCTTATTATATCCGTAGCATGACAAGCGTGACACATACAAATTCAAAAATTAATCAACCTCCGAAACCCAAGAGATGGGTTTTTTTCGTCTTTGCATGATATCGAGAAAAACCTTTGAGGAATTACTGCATTCAGAAACTAAAATATCCAGATCCATCAATGATTCCTTTGCCAGCGGAAGTCAAAGAATGGTTACAAAAGTTAATTCGATTGACAAGCTACATACTGATTTAACTAAGTGATCTGTTGTATAAGCGTCTCATCTTACATGCTAACATGGAGATTTGCTGTTCATTTAAATCGTTCGCTGGTGGAACTTGTGGGTTTAGTTATCGAGAAGACCGAAGTTGCATATCTTAAGTCGTTCCCTTGCAAAGTTGTAAAAAAGACATTTCAAGTCACTTGCGGAGTTGCAAGTTTTCAGATCCAGGAAATGAAGTTTTATCAAATTTTGTCGCGTGCTGGCATCTTCGAGCCGCTCACAGATATCGATGACTTTACAATTTGCCCCACTCAGATGTCGGGTGGAGTCGTGGTTCCGATAGTAGATGTAGAGTGCCTAAAGAGGTGTCCGGCCATTGTAAAGAAAGGGTTAAGTCGATTCCAAAAGCCGGTAGGGGAATTGGCAAGTGTGTATCACAGTTAGTATTCAAGATGTCTGGAAAATTTATAGAGCCTGGCTCCGGTTAGTAGGCTACTTACCACCGTGAGCAAAATTACGCGTGACGTCAGATATTAGTCTCAATTTGGAATTGATCAATAGGCTACCAAAAATTCAGACAGAGACGGAGTTTTCTTTACCTACGTCTGAACACTTTATTGGTTTCCCGCCGTCTGGCGGGACGCGTAATTATGCACACGGTGGTAAAGGGCCCTTCCGCACAAACTACAAAAGGCTGACAAAACTCGTTTCTCTTCGACAAAAATCATATCAAAATCTGTCCTTGCAAAATTTCAAGTGTGCTGCACGTATCATCATCCCCCGGGGGACACCTTTACATAAAAGAGCGGGGGCGCGTGCCGGGAATTTCGAAATCGACCCCTATAAAAGTATAAAAGGTACCTGAGTCTTATATGTGTGAGCGTGGCTACAATTGATGTCTACCCCAAAAAAGAACCAGTTCAAAAGCAAAAAACTGAAAACTCCCCAAAATAAAAACTCCTCGATCGATGTGCTCTAGAGGCTCAAGTCACATCATAATAATCGTCCTAGGAATGCTTTTTCAGCTATTTTATTGAGCGGAAAACCCCCTAAAACGTACTAGCTAGGTCTCTGGTCGTCCAAAAAGTTTGAGACACCGTAAAAGATACCAGATCGCTGATTTTCACCCCTAAAAGGTACAACAGGTATCCTTACCCATTTTCGATCGCCTTCTCCCCACCGGTCAGCACCTAAAAACAAAGATTTGCCGCCGCCCCCCCCCCCCCCCGCCGTGAAAAAAAAAAAGAAGTGATTTGCCCCAGTCGCCCCTACCTCAAAAATCTAATGGTCCGTCCCTAAGGTACCTTTTACATAATTCCAAAATGAGTTTCGTTCCGAAACGAAATGAATTTCATACCGCGTTTACATGCAAGAAAATTTAGCCTGTAAAAACAAGTATTTATGTCCTTTTTCTGTCTTTTTCTATGCTTCCCTCGCTCCTTAAGAGGATTCATACAGATGCAAGTGTCGTACCGCGTTTACATTAGACTGGTACAAAAGGTCGTACGGAATGAGTGTTCGTTCTGGAATGAAAACCCCAATAAACTCATTCAGAAATGAATCGTTTCGAATAAATTTTACTCTGGTATCATGTGGCAACCGGCATGAACTTGATCTTGAACAAAACTCACTCCGATATCATGTAAAGGGCCCCTAAAAGTTTTTATTCCCAGGCATCACGCTTTGCTCTCCTGTCTGAATTCTACAAATTTCAATAGCGTTGAAGCAACAACCCGCTTTTAATTGCTTCGCTGCCACTGAAACAACGATTAGTGACCATAAAAAGCACATACTCTAATATTTTCAATTCAGTACAAACAAAAATCTTTATGCAGGGTAAATATTGATTTGTGTCGGTATCGATTACTGGGGGGGACAACGCAAAATCTGGGCTCTTGGCAAAAAGTAGTATCCAGGAATCGAAACAGCTTAAAAATCAGAAATAACCAAGGTAAGAGTGTTATGTTAGATTTTTTTTACAAATTGTAGTGATTTATGCCAGTAAACGGTGGTGACAAGCAGGCATACATGTCTATTTCATAGTCGCTAGGCTGTAAATTCTGCCGGACTTTGAGTTCGTCTCAAGATAGAACAATACAAATACAGAAGGAAGTTTTTAAAGTAACTTTATAACCATCCTTTTTTCTTTTAAAAGCTAGAAGCACAATTGATTCTGTCATATCGGTCATAGTTAAAACTGTCTTTGTTTTGATGCTACAGTATGTCGGACAAAAATAGTCACCAAAAAATAAATATTTCTTGGTCAGCTTCAATTATGACGGGATTAAGTTTAGATGATAAAACAAATGGAAAATACCGGAGGTCAAGTTTATTCGTTACATGAGGTCACACAACTCTGGTAATATTCACGGTGAAAATTTGCATATTTGAGCAGTCGAACGTAAAAAATCATTTCTCGAAAACTAAAATATATTTTCACAAAAAAACTACACCACAATTATTAGGACATATTGGGCTACAGAATATGAAAGTTGGAGAGAAAACGAATTTTGGGCGACTTGCCAATTTTTTTTTCAAATTTTTTTGATGGATGCTAAGATCCTTTAAGAATATTCCAGCGAGTAGTAGGGGGAGGGCTTATTCCCAGGACCACCAGACTGCAAATCCGGTGTCCTAGCCACCTGGTCACCGTACCTCCACAATATCTGATGGAAAATTTGTGGCACGACAAAAAAAAAAAAGCCTTTGCTCCCCTCCCCCCCCAAAAAAAAAAAAAATTCACTTGCAATGAATGCTTTTAAAATTGTAACTGAGTTACAATTATTAGAGCTAGTAATCTTAAAGTAATGAACTCTCTATTTGTTTTTATATTCAGAGGGAGTAGTAAGTAATGTTGACCTTCAAACACTTGGCAAAGCTATTGGTGCCAAGTGGGATCGACTGGCACGTCGACTACCTGGAATTACAGAAGATGACATGGAAGGAATTGAAGACAGATATAAGACTTTGTCTCAAAAGGGATTTCATACACTGAAACTGTGGAAAACAATGAATGGTGAAGCTGCAGATTATCAGACTTTGTATGATGCACTAGTCCAAAATCTGGTACAAGGGAATGACTTGGCAGAAAAGTATTGTTTAGAATAATAGCATCTCATAGATTAAATAGAGACGGCCACTCAGTGGAAATTAGAGATGACTTTGCTAGTTACCGATAAATTCCAGTTAGTTATTAATTGTTAGAATCTAGTGATTAATTTATCCTTGATTTGCATCCTTTTATCGATAGCCTTTTTATAACATTGTACAACGCCTTTAGTATAAACAAAATGAGTTTAGCTCATATTATACACGCATTTGATTGGATATATTGAAGGAAAGACGCATAGATAGGGAGAATGTGGAAGCTTTTAAATGATCGTATGTCAGCTCAAAAGAGAAGGTCTTTAAATTAAAGTTTGAGTATTTTAGACACTATATAAGTACTCTAAGATTTTTAATGTAGACAACTATATATACTGTCTTTAAAAACGAAAGAACTGCTTGTTTGAAGCCGTTAGGACAGTGATTATGTGAGCGTTTTTTAATGATTGAGGAACGAAACATATGCAGTCGTTCGTCGTTGGTAATCACAGCTTTTAATTTGCTTTTGCACAAATCGAAAAACAATTTTATTTTGCCATGGTAGTATTATAGCTAACTAGTGTTTGCTTAGCAGCTGTCTTCTATGAATTGTAATGGAATTTTTACCTTGGTTATGAAATAGATGGAGTGTATTCACTTTGAACGAAGGGTTAACGAACGAAACGTCAGCTTTGAAAATCTCAACGGGGGCCAATTTACGTTGTTGACGTCGTTAACATCTTTTAAGATTTTTAGTCAATCATTTTTAGACACTTAACTGACAACTGATAAATAGCCCAAAAAATGTCTTTGGAGGCTCATCGTGCGAGCCTGGGCTACCTGTGATTCAACAGAATGACATTCGGTTATTTTACTACTTACCGGCTTCCTTCCCCCAAGAATATTGCATCGCGCGCACAAGAGCTTTTTCGGAAGACACCCGTGAAAGTTGGAGGAACCTCTAAAAAATACTATGGTATTGTCTCGCCTCCTTCAACGGAGCTGGTGAGATATAAACAGTAATCTGTGAGGGAGACCCCATATTTAGCGCTGCAACATGCAAGTGTCTTCGCCCGTAAGAAAGTTTGACGAATCGATTAATGCGGACCGGCGCGGGTATATACGCCATGACTGAATGCCATATAGACGAAAAAATGGCTGACAATATATATGTTATGAGCCTCATGTAAGACTTACAATATGTCCTAGTTAGCTTTATTCTTCCACGTCAACCCACATCTACCCTAAGTTAGCCATGTTCTATCACGTTAACCCACATTTACCCTAAGTCAGCCATGTTCTACCACGTTAACCCACATTTACCATAAGTTAGCCATGTTCTACCACGTTAACCCACATCTACTATAAGTTACCCATATTCTACCACGTTAACCCACATGTACCCTAAGTTAACCATGTTGTTTCTCGTTCACCCACATGTACCCTAAGTTAACCATGTTGTACCTCGTTCACCCACATCTACCCTAAGTTAGCCATGTTGTATCTCGTTAACCCACGTCTACCCTAAGTTAGCCATGTTGTACCACGTTAACCCACATCTACCCTAAGTTAACCATGTTGTACCTCGTTAACCCACATCTACCCTAAGTTAGCCATGTTCTGCCACATTAGCCAACATCTACCCCAAGTTAGCCATGTTCTACCACGTTAGCCCACATCTACCCTTTGTTAGGCATGTACCTCGTTAACCCATACCTTCCCTAGGTTAGCCATGTTCTACCACGTTGACCGACATCTACCCTAAGTTAGCCATGTCCTACCACGTTCACCCAAATCTACCCTAGGTTAACCATGTTCTACCACATTTACCCACATCTACCATAAGTTAGCCATGTTCTTCCACGTTCAGCCACATCTACCCTTTGTTAAGCATGTTTTACAACGTTCACCCACATCTGCCCTAAGTTAAGCATGTTTTACCAAGTGGCTATAAAACAGTCAAGCTAAACATTTAACTATCATCAACAAGAGTCTATTATCTCCTGCTAATTATCATTGTAATGACATCGATATGGCAACCTTTGTTACAGTATACTTGACTTTGAAGTCCATAACAAATTTATATCTACGTATGTAGACATCGCAACGGAAAATAAATAGAACTGTGCACTAATCAGGTTGGTCTGAAGTACGACTTGTTAATCACGAGTATGATTAGAGATAGAATTGGACGACACGAATTAGTCAAAACTATGACGAATTTGAGAAAGAGACTAGAATTCACTAATGCATTTTTATACAAAAAGGAAACAACAGTTAACTCGACAGTTGACACTTGCCTGTGTAAGTGTACAATGCTTTTCATGTGTGCGCGCTGTTGTGTTATATTTACACGACAATAGCACGCGCACATGACGCGCATTGTACACTTACAGAGGTAAGTATCAACTGTCGTCTTATACCGTCAAATTACAAGCATGACGGGTACGTTGTCCTATCGGTGCTCGATTATGTTCCAGAATTTTTCTAAAGTTATGACTAGTAATGGTAATAGGACAGAGTGCAGTCCAATTCGGTCGGTAATTATACGAGTGATAACAAAATCGGATGGACTATCAGGCACAAATGGAACGACAGGTGTAGAGCGACTTGAGGTAATGATGATAATCGAAACTTTAAGGACGTTACAATAGACTTTCATCACCAAGTCTCCAATTTCACGATCAAACACACCTTTCATTCTAAACTCATTAGCTCTTTCTGTAAGCGTGGTTGTCGATTCCGCTACAAATCCCGAATATTCGTCCTCCCCTCTAATAAATTCTTCAACAAAAAGCTGTCGTAGGGTAAATGTATCCTCGTCTTCAGAACCGGCCATCAAATTTAGCGACCGAAGGTGATCTTCTAGTCCTTTGGTTTTGTCAAAATCCATTTTAAGTAGCTGCCTTATTATGCTTCGGAATGCGCAATCCCCGTCTTTAGATACGCTTTCAATCTCTAGTCCAAATCCGGCTAGGTGCCTTTTAAGATCCTCAGTGTGGGTGCTTATATTGGAATAATTACTTTCGGTAGTATCATCTAAATGAAGAAGATTGGAAAATTTCAACAAGTACAACAGACTGCTAGAGTCAAATGCTCTATTGCAACTTTGTGCATTAACATTGCTTATAACTTCTTGGATGCTGAACGCCACATTTATTATAGACTGAGCCACATAATCCGTGCATAGGTCAGTTATTGTTTCAGTTATCGTGACCTCTGGATTCATATCTGAATGACTTGCTGGCTCGCCAAGAGTTTCATCAGTTTGCTCTTCAACTGCTGAACTACCAGTCGTGAACGGTGGATGAGGACTGTTATCGTGTTGCAAATTGTCTATGCTATTCACCGGAACTATGGGCACTACTCTTGCATTACAATCATGACGGAAGGCAGACAGTTTAGTTGTATGATAATAAAACAGTACAGATAATGATGCGATGGCAAGCTCAACAGAAATTCTCGTGGCTCCCGTGATAAGTGAACGGTTAAGAAGCCTATGCAGCTGCTCGTTTCTTTCTGTACCACATCCTGGAGGTATATGGGAGAGACACCCTTTTTGGATGTGTAGACGCAAATGCTCTATTTCTCTTGTAGTTTGAGAATTTCCTAAAGGACTATTGGGGACATTAATCCAACGCTCAATGAGGGAATTCAAATTCTTTTCAAGCTGCTCCTTAGCTGGGGTGTATTTCAGCCTGGCTGAACCTTGGTCGTCATCTCTTCTGAAAATTTGCGAAAACTCTCGCATGAACGAATTTGCAGTGGTCTCAGCTTTGTTTAAAGCTTTTGTAATTCGTTGACACGCATGAAACAGATCAAGTTTCACCTCAGTACCTGGAAATATTTGAGTGTATTTGTTTCGCACATTACAGCAGTCGTCGACGCACACCATATTTATGGTTTTGTCTTTACTGTCCAGCCTCTGTTTTATTCCTTGTAACAAGTCTTCTATCTCTGAAAATTTAGTGGACTTAGTAAGGCGCCATCCTAACACTTCACCTTTTTCATTCAGAGTAATAAAAACTTGGTTGTACTGTGATACGAATTTATTGTCCTTCCCCCTCACTGCTCTAACGTTTCGGCTGATTTTAAACGTGTGGCGCATGATATAACTTCTGCACTTGGACCGTTCATATGCCCTTCGTATATATGAGAGTGTTTATCGAAGTTTGTTTGTTAAACTCAGAAACATCGATATTATTCCAGTGCCTTCACTCAGAAATGATAACTGTAATAATAAAACCTTAAAATACTTTATTTAGAACCTTACTTTGTCGTGATATCAGGGGTGTTTCTCTCTTAAACAAACAAACTACACGAATGCTCGAAGTGGGATTTATGTTATCGTCAAGAACCCCATCACCCTTCCCGAGATTTCTTAGCAAAATTTCTGCGAAGTACACCTGAGTACGGTATCGTTTTCCACTGGAGAAAGTAATTAGTCAATTCTTTTCGTAACTGCGTTATTAATTGAATTTCTACTCCCTTATTTTCTAAATAACCTTTAATTCATAAAACTCAGGACAGATGATTACCTCATGAGTTTTTAAATTACTTGACGATAAACGAGCAATCTTACACTGAAACGGGAGACGCAACGGACAGATAGGAGGTGAAGAAAAAAGGATTAAGTCTAAAGGAATTGCATGGATAAAGGGCAACTTAAAACTAACCAGGAAACTATATTCCCACATTTTTGATGACGAATCAAATAATGAACTGCATTTCGTTTTTGCTAGTTCTAAGAATATCTTGTTGACAATATCCCAAACGTTGCTTTTCAATACTATGCAATGATAGTCTTGTTGCTGATAGTTAAATATATACCTTGACTGTTTTCTAGCCACCAATAGAGCCACTTGAGAGAAGGCCATCAAACCCGTAACACCCTATTTCTTAAAGAAAACTTTCTACGCTTCACGGTATCAAAAACCCTCTTTGCCTTTATAAATAAAAAGCCACTAATCATATCGTGATATATCAATATTAAAACCCTAATCAGTTGTCATGAGGATGAAAGTGCAAATACGTGCCTAACTCAGAGTATGTGTGGGTGAACAAACTTAAACGAGACTCAATTGAGTTAAGTGGCCCTAAACGTAGGAAAACAAGGTTAACTCCACGTATATGTCGGTCAACCAAAAAACACGAACTTAAAATGGGGTAGACTAGGGTAAACGTGATTAAAACGAGACTAACTCAGGGTAGATGGGGGATTATGAGGTAAAACATGCTTTCCTGAGGGTAGATGAGGGCGAACGTAGTAGAACGTGGGTCAACGTAGTAGAACATGGCTGACTAAGAGTACATGGGGGTTAACGTGGTACAACATGGCTAACTTGGGTTGATGGGGGTGAACGTGGTAGAACATGGGCCAACGTGGTAGAGCATGGCTGACTTAGGGTAGATGGGGGTTAAAGCGGTACAACGTGGTTAACTTAGGGTAGATGTGGGTAAACGTGGTAGAACATGGCTAACTTAGGGTAGATGTGGGTGAACGAGGTACAACATGGCTAACTTAGGGTAGTTGTGGGTTAACGTGGTAGAACATGGTTAACTTAGGGTACATGTGGGTTAACGTGGTAGAACATGGCTAACTTAGGGTAGATGTGGGTTAACGTGGTAGAACATGGTTAACTTAGGGTAGATGTGGGTTAACGTGGTAGAACATGGCTAACTTAAGGTAGATGTGGGTTAACGTGGTAGAACGTGGTTAACTTAGGGTAGATGTGGGTTAACGTGGTAGAACATGGTTAACTTAGGGTAGATGTGGGTTAACGTGGTAGAACATGGCTAACTTAGGGTAGATGTGGGTGAACGAGGTAGAACATGGCTAACTTAGGGTAGATGTGGGTTAACGTGGTAGAACATGGTTAACTTAGGGTACATGTGGGTTAACGTGGTAGAACATGGCTAACTAAGGGTGGATGTGGGTGAACGTGGTAGAACATGGCTAACTTAGGGTAGATATGGGTTAACGTGGTAAAACCCGGTTAACTTAGGGCAGATGTGGGTTAACGTGGTAGAACATGGTTAACTTAGGGTAGATGTGGGTGAACGTGGTAGAACATGGCTAACTTATGGTAGATATGGGTTAACGTGGTAGAACATAGTTAACTTAGGGTGGATGTGGGTGAACGTGGTAGAAGATGGCTAACTTAGGGTAGATGTGGGTTAAAGTGGTAGAACATGGCTAACTTAGGGTAGATGTGGGTGAATGTGGTAGAACATGGCTAACTTAGGGTAGATGTGGGTCAACGTGGTAGAACATGGTTAACTTAGGGTAGATGTGGGTTAACGTGGTAGAACATGGTTAACTTAGGGTAGATGTGGATTAACGTGGTACAATATGGTTAACTTAGGGTAGATGTGGGTTAACGTGGTAGAACATGGCTAACTTAGGGCAGATGTGGGTTAACGTGGTAGAACATGGTTAACTTAGGGTAGATGTGGGTGAACGTGGTAGAACATGGCTAACTTATGGTAGATATGGGTTAACGTGGTAGAACATAGTTAACTTAGGGTGGATGTGGGTGAACGTGGTAGAAGATGGCTAACTTAGGGTAGATGTGGGTTAAAGTGGTAGAACATGGCTAACTTAGGGTAGATGTGGGTGAATGTGGTAGAACATGGCTAACTTAGGGTAGATGTGGGTCAACGTGGTAGAACATGGTTAACTTAGGGTAGATGTGGGTTAACGTGGTAGAACATGGTTAACTTAGGGTAGATGTGGATTAACGTGGTACAATATGGTTAACTTAGGGTAGATGTGGGTTAACGTGGTAGAACATGGCTAACTTAGGGTAGATGTAGGTTAACGTGGTAAAACATGGCTAAGTTAGGGTATATGTGGGTTAACGTGGTAAAACATGACTAAGTTAGGGTAGATGTGGGTTAACGTGGTAGAACATGGTTAACTTAGGGTACATGTGGGTTAACGTGGTAGAACATGTCTAACTTAGGGTAGATGAGTGTTAACGTGGTAGAACATGGTTAACTTAGGGTAGATGTAAGTTAACGTGGTAGAACATGGCTCACTTAGGGTAGATGTGGGTTAAAGTGGTAGAACATGGTTAACTTAGGGTAGATGTGGGTTAACGTTGTCGAACACGGTTAACTTAGGGCAGATGTGGGTTAACGTGGTAGAACATGGTTAACTTAGGGTACATGTGGGTGAACGTGGTAGAACATGGCTAGCTTATGGTAGATGTGGGTTAACGTGATAGAACATGGCTAACTTATGGTAGAGGTGGGTTAACGTGGTAGAACATGGTTAACTTGGGGTAGATGCGGGTTAACGTGATAGAACATGGTTAACTTAGGGTAGATAGGGGTTAACGTGATAGAACATGGCTAACTTATGGTAGATGGGGGTTAACGTGGTAGAACATGGCTAACTTAGGGTAGATGTGGGTTAACGTGGTAGAACATGGTTAACTTAGGGTAGATGTGGGTTAACGTGGTAGAACATGGTTAACTTAGGGGAGATGTGGGTAAAGTGGTAGAACATGGCTAACTTAGGGTAGATGTGGGTTAATGTGGTAGAACATGGTTAACTTAGGGTGGATGTGGGTTAACGTGGTAGAACATGGTTACCTTAGGGTAGATGTGGGTGAATGTGGTAGAACATGGCTAACTTAGGGTAGATGTGGGTCAACGTGGTAGAACATGGTTAACTTAGGGTACATGTGGGTTAACGTGGTAGAACATGGTTAACCTAGGGTAGATGTGGATTAACGTGGTACAATATGATTAACTTAGGGTAGATGTGGGTTAACGTGGTAGAACATGGCTAACGTAGGGTAGATGTAGGTTAACGTGGTAAAACATGGCTAAGTCAGGGTATATGTGGGTTAACGTGGTAGAACATGACTAAGTTAGGGTAGATGTGGGTTAACGTGGTAGAACATGGTTAACTTAGGGTAGATGTGGGTTAACGTCGTAGAACATGTCTAACTTAGGGTAGATGAGGGTTGACGTGGTAGAACATGGTTAACTTAGGGTAGATGTAGGTTAACGTGGTAGAACATGGCTAACTTAGGGCAGATGTGGGTTAGCGTGGTACAATATGGTTAACTTAGGATAGATGTGGGTTAACGTGGTAGAACATGGTTAACTTAGGGTAGATGTGGGTTAGCGTGGTACAATATGGTTAACTTAGGGTAGATGTGGGTTAACGTGGTAAAACATGTCTAACTTAGGGTAGATGTGGGTTAACGTGGTAAAACATGACTAACTTAGGGTAGATGTGGGTTAACGTGGTAGAACATGGCTAACTTATGGTAGATGTGGGTTAACGTGGTAGAACATGGCTAACTTAGGGTACATGTGGGTTAACGTGGTAGAACGTGGTTAACGTAGGGTAGATGTGGGTGAACGAGATACAACATGGCTAACTTAGGATAGATGTGGCTTAACGTGGTAGAACATGGTTAACTTAGGGTAGATGTAGGTTAACGTGGTAGAACAAGGCTAACTTAGGGCAGATGTGGGTTAGCGTGGTACAATATGGTTAACTTAGGGTAGATGTGGGTTAACGTGGTAAAACATGTCTAACTTAGGGTAGATGTGGGTTAACGTGGTAGAACATGGTTAACTTAGGGTAGATGTGGGTTAGCGTGGTACAATATGGTTAACTTAGGGTAGATGTGGGTTAACGTGGTAAAACATGTCTAACTTAGGGTAGATGTGGGTTAACGTGGTAAAACATGACTAACTTAGGGTAGATGTGGGTTAACGTGGTAGAACATGGCTAACTTATGGTAGATGTGGGTTAACGTGGTAGAACATGGCTAACTTAGGGTACATGTGGGTTAACGTGGTAGAACGTGGTTAACGTAGGGTAGATGTGGGTGAACGAGATACAACATGGCTAACTTAGGATAGATGTGGCTTAACGTGGTAGAACATGGTTAACTTAGGGTAGATGTGGGTGAACGTGGTAGAACATGGCTAAGTTAGGGTAGATGTGGGTTAACGTGGTAGAACATGGCTAACTTAGGGTACATTTGGGTTAACGTGGTAGAACATGGCTAACTTAGGGTAGATGCGGGTAAACGTGGTAGAACATGGCTAACCTATGGTAGATGTGGGTTAACGTGGTAGAATATGGTTAACTTAGGGTAGATGTGGGTGAACGGGGTAGAACATGGTTAACTTAGGGTAGATGTGGGTTAACGTGGTAGAACATGGTTAACTTAGGGTAGATGTGGGTTAGCGTGGTACAATATGGTTAACTTAGGGTAGATGTGGGTTAAACGAGTGAGTCCAGTTTGGCACTCGCTTAGGGTAAATTCGGCCCCATTGAAATGGGGCTGTTTTTGGCACCAATTTTGGGGCTGAATTGACCCCGTTATAGGGGCCAAATTGGACCATGTGAAGGGTGAATTTGAAAAATACAGGGGCCACTTTGAAATTTATAGGGGCCAAAACAGCCCCTGAAATTTCAGCCCTCCCACAAATGGCCCCTTTAAAAAGAGCCAATTCAGCTCCAATGTGGGCCACTTCAGAAGTAGAGGGCTCTTTCCTCTCCATGCTGATTTTCCCCCTTACATTCAAATAATGAAAATAAAAGCACATACTTTATCTTTCAAACACTCATTTATTAGGTTCTAGATATTGTTTATGTAAAAACCTTTTATGCTACCTGATTTTACAGTTATTAAGAATCTTAATTGTGGTATAAAACAGACAAACTTTGAAACATCAAGTGAAAGAATATAACATACATACATATTTAACATTAATTCAACCATTTTCTAAAATAGATCTCTTCCCTAAATCAGTATACTTCTTAACAGTGCAAGCATTGCAAGAAATTACACCCAAGAGACACTTGTGAGTAAAGCTTCCCTTTTCAATGACTTAGCAAATGTGGTAATGTAAAGCAGCTTATAATTAAGACTGATTTAAAGTACAGAAAATTATCAAAATTAGACAGAGGCAACAAATGGTCCAGTTCCTGCACAAGAATATAGATCTTGTTTGATTTGTGCATATGAAAAACAAAGAGCCTTAGAGCAGCAAAGAGTATTCTTCCAGTGGATGTGAGAATACATGCACTCATATTGCTACCTTAGATATTATCAAAATATAAACTATCAGCAAGTACTACCGCAGGCACTTGCCAAGTCATTGAAAATAGAGGAAACAGTGACAAGAGTCTGCCTGTGCCCAATTTCAAGCAATGCTTGCTCTAAAAAAAGTCAAAATTGCCTTTGACCGATTGTAAGAAAATATAAATGAGCCAAGTAACCCAATGAGAGCATCAAGAATCTTTTCTTGTGAGAAATGACAAATTACACTTCCCTCTGTTACTATATTCAGGTGATTGATGTATTGAAGATCTCCAACAATTAAAATTTGTGCTGGACATAATCTCTGATTGCTGAATCAACATCAGCTACTCTATGCAATAAAAACAAGTTTTACAACCACATTAAAATCAAGCCAAAGTGCAAAAAGTGCCTGTAGCCAGAAAAAAAAAAGAATATATATATACGCACTTAAGTTAAAGAATTAAAGAGGACGCATCAATTCTCTGTGACTGAGTTTTGTGCCTAAGTGCTTGTCAGACAGAAAAGTTCTGTCTGACAAGCATTTAGGTGCGAAATTCAGAGTCACAGAGAATTGATGTGTCCTCTTTAATTCTTTAACTTATGTATACTTAGCTTTGCTACCACAACATTGAGCACTTTATGCCAAGGTAGACTCTACCCCCACATTGACATATATATATATATTGTTTTTCTAAAACTATAAGCTAAAACACCAGAAATGGAAGTGGAAGTTTAGCTCAATGTGTGTAATTTGTCTCCCATTCAAAACTTGAAAAACTAATGTATGACTCCCAAAATATCTGAAAAAAATCAGCTATTCTATGTCCAATATTTATCTAATGGTTTGACAACAGGAATATTTTAAAAAATTGCAAAATCAAAAAAACTAAACAAAAAGGCAAAATTAATACAACCCCAAAGTACTTGAACCTTTGTATCTGGACTTCATTGGCAAATGGGCTCAGAAATTTTAGCTGTTCATCTTAGTACCAAAGTAGCAGTTTTTGGACTTGTACCTCCAAAATGGTCACAACTTCATTAAATGCATGTGATGACAAACACACAAGAACAAAGGTCATGAACTTAAAAGGTGAGAGTGATTATTTTGCAACTTTTTAGTTTAAGGCAAGAGATTCAGCACCACAAAATTGTCTCTCTTCACTGCAAGCAGAAGAGGTGAAGCAATAGATTTTTAGACCATACCAATCCATTCAGTTTCCAAGTCAACTTAGTCTAGTATCCTGCTAACCATACAAGGATACTCTGCAATAATTTTTTTTTTTTGCAATCCACTGTTGCTCAGAGTACTTTAGGCTGCTGATGAGATATCCCTTCTGGGTATCCAACTCTACTGAGGCAGAGAACTGTACAAAAAAACAAACAAATGAGCAAATTAATTTGTTGTTGGAGAACAGTAAATTTTTGCGACTACAAACTGTGCATAAGAAGTAAAAACACAATAATGGTGATCATCAATGATGTATTTTCACCAAACTGTATATGTACTTATCAAGAAAAGAAATCATACCTCTATGCACTTCAGTTTTAGTGCAGTATTCATGAATAAATAAGGATTGCTTGTAGACTTAAAAAACAAAACAAAGAAAAGTTTCTTACCCTCGATGGTAGTTGGAATTTTGAAAGCCATTCAGGAGGAACCTGTAGGTAAATATTTGTTTTCAAAAAAATTAAACTGTCTGATAACATCCTATCAATTCTCTAATTTTTTAATTTACCAGATTTAAAAATTGGGTTTACTTTGTTTTATGCATGGTGCAAGTAAATACATATCTAATATATTTCAATAAAAATAAAGCAAATCTCGCCATTTTTGTAGGTGCAATCCCCGAGATTTGTCATCTTTAACTGACCAACTGGCACCTTGTGTATTTTCCTTTAGGATATAATCGAAAGAAAGTAATAGATAATGTACTCTTCACCATCCTGCTAAGTTTAATATACAAGAACTTACTTAGACAGTGCTCAGTTCTGTCGCCTCGTCAGTAAAACAGAGATCCTTGGGCGATTTACCCTTTTCTTGATGTTATCTGAATCATCAATCGACGTTTGAACCGTCTTACTCGAAGGACTTGATTCTGCACGCTGAAAGAGTGAGAGCCAAAAAATCAGCTTAAGTGGATGCAAACAAAGACATAGACATAAGAATATCAGTTCATCTTTTCAAGAAAAAGATTAAGAATTCAGAGTGAGAGATCCTAAAATCAGAGAACCTTGAAATAAGTTAAATCCATCTTGTGCAAATGCATTATTCGAACTGTAACCGTTTCTATCTCTCGGCGCCAAAATCTGATCACGTGACTTTAGTTGCGAAACCGCTGAGACTCAACAGGACTCGCGAGAAGAGGCGAACCATTCATGCGTCAAATTCTCTGGTGGGAAAATTAATTATCGTACCGACGAAGAACTCGTGTCATCTCTAGGTTCAGCGTTCATTGCAATCAATTTCTTGAGCTTTAGACGCTCTTTTATAATAGGGATGTAGTGCCTTGGTAAGTCTGCATCTTGGGCGATTGCAAGGAGATCTTGGCCATCGCAACCGTCTTTTTCTGCAAGATAAGATACGAACAAAGATCAACGGAGCGGTCAAGTTTGTGAATGTAAAGTTGCAGTAAAATACGTTGTTAAGAAATTTCTTTTGCCTACCTTTCCTTTCTTAAGTCTCATTCCATGCGACTGTAGCCAAGAAACAGCCTCTTCAGCGACGAATTCGCTGCTATAATTCATTATTGTTTCTGACGCACGTGGTCTAGGTTCGACTAATGCCATCACAGGCAGCTCACGCTCACGTCTCGAGAAAAAGCCAACGATTAATTCGTTGTGTGACTCGGTGTTCAGTTACGAGAGGAACCGTTGAAAATTTGAACACTTTATAAGGAATAGTATAGGGAACGAAATATGGTCGAAAAAAGAAAATTATTTTTATATTTTCTTTTTTTTTTCAAAAATTGCACCTCGTTGGGGCCAAATTGGTCAATCCTACTTGGCTCTTGGAAGGGCCAAATTGAGAAAAAGTTCCAAAGTAGAATTCATAGGGGCCAATTCAGATTTTGGAGGGGTCGAAATGGTACCTGTGCCGCCCATTTTGGCTCAAATAGTCCAAAACGAACCTTGATGGGCCAAACTGGCCCTCGAGAAATTGGGGCCAATTTGGCTTTTGGGGTCAATTTGGCTCTTTTCATTTTACAGTGTGGTAAAACATGTCTAACTTAGGGTAGATGTGGGTTAACGTGGTAAAACATGACTAACTTAGGGTAGATGTGGGTTAACGTGGTAGAACATGGCTAACTTATGGTAGATGTGGGTTAACGTGGTAGAACATGGCTAACTTAGGGTACATGTGGGTTAACGTGGTAGAACGTGGTTAACGTAGGGTAGATGTGGGTGAACGAGATACAACATGGCTAACTTAGGATAGATGTGGCTTAACGTGGTAGAACATGGTTAACTTAGGGTAGATGTGGGTGAACGTGGTAGAACATGGCTAAGTTAGGGTAGATGTGGGTTAACGTGGTAGAACATGGCTAACTTAGGGTACATTTGGGTTAACGTGGTAGAACATGGCTAACTTAGGGTAGATGTGGGTGAACGTGGTAGAACATGGCTAACCTATGGTAGATGTGGGTTAACGTGGTAGAATATGGTTAACTTAGGGTAGATGTGGGTGAACGTGGTAGAACATGGTTAACTTAGGGTACATGTGGGTTAACGTGGTAGAATATGGTTAACTTAGGATAGATGTGGGTGAACGTGGTAGAACATGCACTGTAAAATGAAAAGAGCCAAATTGACCCCAAAAGCCAAATTGGCCCCAATTTCTCGAGGGCCAGTTTGGCCCATCAAGGTTCGTTTTGGACTATTTGAGCCAAAACGGGCGGGACAGGTACCATTTCGACCCCTCCAAAATCTGAATTGGCCCCTATGAATTCTACTTTGGAACTTTTTCTCAATTTGGCCCTTCCAAGAGCCAAGTAGGATTGACCAATTTGGCCCCAACGAGGTGCAATTTTTGAAAAAAAAGAAAATGTAAAAATAAATTTCTTTTTCGACCATATTTCGTTCCCTATACTATTCTTTATAAACTGTTCAAATTTTCAACGGTTCCTCTCGTAACTGAACACCGAGTCACACAACGAATAATTATTAATCGTTGGCTTTTTCTCGAGACGTGAGCGTGAGCTGCCTGTGATGGCATTAGTCGAACCTAGACCACGTGCGTCGGAAACAATAATGAATTATAGCAGCGAATTCGTCACTGAAGAGGCTGTTTCTTGGCTACAGTCGTATGGAATGAGACTTAAGAAAGTAAAGGTAGGCAAAAGAAATTTCTTAACAACG